>NC_030437.2:15978796-16046296 GCF_001660625.3 Ictalurus punctatus | reverse complement strand
AAGACAAAGAAATTCAGCATTTTCAAAACTTTTTGTAAATCCGGTGGAAAGGTTTTAATTTAGTTCGGCTTACACAAACTTTTACATACAACTTGACTAAAACCTTGGGGAACATTTTAATGTACGCTTCTTTCGTCCTTAGCAGTGCACTTGTACAAACCTAACATTGGTATGTAATTGTCATTACCCAGCATGCAGGTGTGTTCGAAACTTTGGCCTGAGCTTCCTTTTCTGCTTACTATTTTTATTTTTATTTTATATATAGTTTATAGTGCTGGTTCAATTTTGGCTTTTATTTAATTTTACTGTTACGTAATTATTGTTATTACTTTTATTACCTTAAACTGATCTTTCTGCCCTTCTAGGATTTCAAGTATCTTTGTATGTGTTTACTTTCCTTTTTCTCTGTCTCTGAGTACACATGTACATCTTACACACTTCTGTCTGTCTGTCTATCTATCTATCTATCTATCTATCTATCTATCTGTGTCTCTCTGTGTGTGTCTCTCTCTCTCTCCCTCCCTCTGTCTATCTATCTATATATCTATCTATATATGTCTCTCTGTCTCTCTCTCTCTCTCTCTCTCTGTCTCTGTCTCTCTCTCTCTCTCGCTCCCTCCCTCTGTGTCTGTCTGTCTGTCTGTCTGTCTGTCTCTCATTTTGGTTGAATGTGTGTTTCAGAGTTCCGTTCACCGTCTCACATCAGCGGTCTGAACCGTTCAACATCTCTTAACTGCACGGATCGCTCAGAGTCTCAGTCCATCAGTGGCAGCAACACGCAGCTGAACAGTTCCCCCTCCATGCAGTACATCCCCGACTTCAACGTGCGTGCACTGACGGACCTGCAGATCGTCAAGGTGAGAACGGACACAGCTATTATGATTCGAATTCTTCTCATCACTAGATATGCCAGCAACAGCTCAGGACCGGATTTTGCAGGGAAAGGATGATGTGCGTTATGACACAGCCTCAAACAAAATTAAGTATCAAATATGATTTCTGTTATAGGCTGTTATTTATTGAATTTGTAGAGTAAAGGTCACGCATACAGTGATTTTATCACCGCAAGTCGTCTGTTGTTGTACTCTTGCCACTAAAATGAAACATTCTGGAGGGAGAATTGTATGTTTGTATATAAAATCCACCAGTGTGTATATATGCATCATATCGTATGAGATGAAGGAGAAGCAGTGTGTGTGAGCTCTTTCTTCATCTATTTCCGGCAAAAGCACATGAATAAGTGCCGGAATGCCTGTGTCCACAAAACAATTCAGACAGATCATGTGCGCTCTACTGTCTTCACTCCCATTGGTAGTTGCTGCACCAAGTCACTACAAATGTGTATAAAGTTAAACTTTTCTCACTTTGTTGCGTCACTGGACACGCCTACATCTAGTCTCCAACGGTCATTGTTGTTCACGTTACCACAAGTTGCTGACTATCTTTGAAAATGAACGGTCTCCGGTTGCTTTGTTGCTGCGAAGCGCTGTATGTGTGAATGTACCTTAACCCTCAAATAGTACTTTCAGGGTTAGCACTAGTTGCAGTTCACATTTTTGACCACTAGGTGAAATAATGTTTCTATTGGGGCAGTGTGCACATGTAGAAATCTAAAAAGGGGAGCAAATCTTGTCACTCAAAAGAGGTGGTTAGTATATCAGCTGAATGTAAAATGCATGGACGGAGTTGTGAATGAGTACTTTACGAAGATTACCATTTGTTGAACAATCGATACATATGCTGGAGCTCTGCACCGCCTGCTCCTAGGAACGAGCCTCCACTGGTATATGCATAACAATCATACAAGATAAACAAACCAGTCATTAGGTAAAATTATTAGCCACCCTAAAGTTTAAAGTTTTTGTATAACTAAATCCTTTTGGGAATTAGAGTTTAAATTCTACTCATATTGTTTAAAAAAAAAAAAAAAAGTGTCATACAGCCTGTGTACTGGAACCTGATTATTTATGAAAGATATGTAGAGTTACTTACTGAGGGTGAACCTTTAGGCACTTCTGTGGCTTTATCTGTTGTCTGACACTTGGGTATGGAAAAATACTGAGAAATTATACTGAAAGTATAGATGTGACAAATATTTGACGGTTTTCCAATGATAAGTTAAAATTCTATTTTATTTTTATAGCACTTTTGACAATGGACAATGTCACAAAGCAGTTTTACATAAATAAATACATTCAGGATATGAATTGATTGATGAAATTCGAAGTTAATGTCATGTTTTCATATGAGAAGTCACTTTTATTACTTATCTAAAACTGTTCGAGGATTATTTCATTTTCTATGCCGTTTTGCCTGAAAACATGATTCGATCTTTGTAAGTTTGCTGGTCATGTGCATGACTAATGCAAATGCGTTAATCAGAAGGAAAATATCATATACTGTTTTATTGTCATTCCTCTATATAACTTATATACATTGGAACGAAATGTCATTTCTCCAAAACTGTGGTGCAACACAGAACAGTAAGCACGACTGCATAACGTGCAAATACACAGCAGTGTGAAATGAGTGCAAAACAATGAATAGACAGAATAGAACAGCAGCTACACAGGACAGTAAATATACAGGACAGTAAATAGCTGGAGTGTGGAGGGCGTTCTGGCGCACTATGGGTGCCGTCGCATCATTCAGGTGGATGCTACACCTGAATGATGCGACGGCACCCATAGTGCGCCAGAACCTCCCCATACTATGTAAAGCGCTTTGAGTTTGCAGGGGGAAAAAAGCGCAATATACATGTAACGTTTTTTTTTAATTATTATTATTATTATTATTATTATTATTATTAAATACACAGGACATGAGCTGTATGTAAACTATTTTGTAGTCTAGCAGCAATATTGGAGCAAAAATGAGTTCCATAATGAAAACTGACCGATGCAGCTTTATAAAATGCAGTGGTGTAATGTTTTTCCGTCATACTGGGTTAGGTGTTTCGATTACTTCCAGATGAGTATTGGGAGGCAGACAGGTGTTGAGTAATCTGACTGCCGCGGGGAAGAAACTGTTGTTTAGTGTGATGATGTTGGCAGATAACGCTGATGGGGCGGGGGGCATTTTTCTGGAATTGCAGAGCAATGATGTTGCTCAGAATGAACAAACTGTGTTTACTCTCCCACTGTCTCATGTCACATTAGTGAGGTGAATCAGATGTGTGTCACCTTCTCCAAAATGCAAGTATCGAATTACTTTTCTCAGCACAGTTGCTTGGCTGGATTTAAGGTTGCTATCATTATGCATTGTCATTATGTGTGTGTTACGTTCAGTGTAAATACATGGCGAGTCTGTTTGATGGAATTTGGGTGTCAGTGAGAAAATTAATACTAGTATATTCATGCACATTTGTAACTTTCCACTGAGAAGGTGTCTGTGCTGGTGCCTGTGTGTAGGCTGTTGCAGGAAACCAGTCGATTTTTATGAACCAACTGCTTTCCACTGGTTTAGGAGCACAGTGTAAAAGTTATAACAGCTGTGAAAGATTTTATAAGTTTTATTTCTAACTTTGAGAATAGATTTCATTAAAGGCTGTAAATCTCAGGCCTCCATGATTTTGATTTATAATGATTTAGTTTTTGACAATACCACTGAATCTGATCCGATACAATATGAGTTCGATTCAGAAGGCAATGATTTGATATATGATGATACGATGCACAACAGTATCATTGACATATGGACATATTTTATAGACAACAATTGCACACAAGGCGACAGATATCTGAAATTTTATTTCATTTGATTCATTTTGGCCATATCCTTTCAATTGATTCATTTTAGCAGTTTCATTTGAATCATTTTAGCTGTTTCGTTTTATTTGAATCATTTTATCTGTTTCGTTTCATTTGAATCATTTTAGCTTTTTAGGAGTATGTAGATGTTCAAAGGAAGTCTAGCTCATTGTAATTATAAAAGGGTTGTTTAGTCCACACATCACTGATTCACACATTTCTTCAATGATAATCTGTAAAACTATCCCTCAGTAAATGTCTTATTTTAATTTTGTTCATGAAGGAAATCTGAGTTTCTGAAGTTTTTGTCATGACAACAAAATAATGCCACCCTTGCCCTCTCGCGTCCTCTCTTGCCCTCTCTCCCGCTCTCTCAGATCACTCGGTCGCAGTATCAGAACGGTCTGATGGCGTCTCAGTTGGACAATTCCCCCCAGTCTCCAGACAGCGGACAGATGCGTGTGGAGAACAGCATGCCTGCAGTGTCTCAGTCTCCATCCGACAACACGCTCACACTCCCCATGACGGACACGCTGCCAGACGAACACACGTCACTCCTAAACGAGCAGAACTGCTTGCCCACTCGCCAGGCCAATCACAGCGAGATCTGATGCTCATGCACAACTTTCTAACAGCATGCTTAGAGACTACCATCAAACACACTACTTTATATACACACCCTTTCCATCCTGATTAATAAAACCGGCAGATGACTGAATTACAGACACATACACCCATATAAATTATTTAACATTTTCACATTCTTCAGTCATACAAATTTAAGCTGCCAAAAGGAAGGGCATGAACTGGAGGGAGGAAAAAAAAACTGTGTGATTGCACTGAGAAGTTAAGTCTGGATCATAGAATGCCTGGACTGAGTAGATTTTGAGCTAACCATCCATCTGGGCATTTTAAAGACTGATTTATTTTTTTTTAAAGGAGGAATATTTGTTTAGAAACCAAATGCTTTATTTTCTGGTTTTCAATGGAAAAGTGTAGTTCATGGGGAAAGCGGTTGAATTAGATTTTGCTTGACATCAAATTTACGGTCAAGTTAAATAAAAGGTCAAATAAAACCATAGATTAAAGGAATACTTCAGTGCTTTTCAGACTAATCTCTATCCACTGCACATGTAGTGTATGTCTGATGAACACAAATAAGAATTTCAATGCGAGGAAAAACTTAATAAAAGAGCAGTTGGAATGTCAAGAAACAGTTATATGAAACATACTGTTTGATCGAGTGTACTTGTAAATTAAGCTCTAAATATGTATAATTTATTGTTTTATAGTTGAGACTATGTTTTTGACATTGAAGAATGGGTTATACACCACCGGTCAAAAGTTTAGACACTCATTCTTTATCTACTCCAACCCCCCCCCTTTATAATAATAATAATAATAATAATAATAATAAAGTCATCAAAACTCTGGAGTAACACAAATGGAACTATGGGAATTATGTTGTGATAAAAGAAAATCCAAAATAAATCTAAATAATTTCATATTTTAGCATCTTCAAAGTAGATTCGCTTTTTGTCTAGAATTTCCAGAAATGTATTCTCGTTTACTCACCGGATTTCTTGAGGAATTTCCCTGAGATGCTTTTTAAACAGTATTAAAGGACTTCACACCTATGCCGGACTCTTATCGGCTGCTTTTCGGAATATTTCGCTTCAGATCATCTGTTTTTAAAAAATATTTGTAAATATTATGCTAGTTTTCTAATGAAAGAAAGGAATATGTTGCCACAATTATATTTTTGTCTACGACACCGATTTCAAACATTTAATACACACCTTCAGATCAAAAGGTTTTTAAGATCATGAGAAACATTTCAGTCGAGTGTCCACAAACTTTTGACCGGTAGCGTATCTAAAAACTTAAACAAAGTGATTCAGTTGATCAGCCTTTACTGCACTTTTGCAACAACTGGCTCATGCTTTTACACGCTTGCAGGATAATGTTTACTGTGATGATTCAGTATTTTGTCTATTCTAGGTTTCTTCACTCGCAACCTTATAAAAACATGGAAATTTAGTCAATGCCGTTTAACAATGGCCCTTAAACTTCCATATTTAAAGTCGTCATTTTCTCTGATCCTTTCTTAGTATGGGGAAATGTGTCACAATTATTGTCTGTAGTAATCATGACTACACTACGGGTATGGTAAGAAGAGATTAAGATGAAAGCACTGAACTGTTCCTTTAAGAAACTTGTGTGTTCATCATCAGCTGTTTTAAAGAATCAACTTCTTTAATCCGAATCGCACCAAAATCCAAGACGTATCTCAGGGAGACTAAGCACCACGTATATAATCTATATGTTAAACAAGTCTGTTTTTCACGATACAACTATAGAACAAGTGACCGAAAAAACTAAAGCATGTTGAAATTTCATCTCGTATCGAGTCCATGTATTCGCCTACTGTAAGTGAACTTTCTAATGGTCTGTGGACATCTCTTCATGTTTAAGTAGTGAATCACTGTCAAGTGAAACACTGTATATGTGTGACCTTGACTCTAGTCATTGTTTTGCAATGACTCCATAATACACTTGTTTTTTTGTTTTGTTTTTTTCATTCCAAATTGAGCAAGGCTATATCAGAGAAAGTGGAATGCTTTCCTGTTTCAGAGGAAGATGTCTTGCATAAACAAGCTTTAAGACTTTGTGGTTCAACTATTGAACTTGAAGGTAACCCACCAGAAATATATATATATATATATATATATATATATATATATATATATATATATATATATATATATATATATATATATACTGTATTTATTTGACATATAAAGTCAAAGTTGTATATTTTCTTGTGAAATGTACTTTTTTTTTCTAGTTGTGTTTTATTGTTCTTGCCTCCAGAACATGTATTTCAGATCAACAGCATATCTTGGTACTGAATCATCTGTTTCACATTTCTGGTCCACTTAAAAGACAATCCGTAGTCACATCCAAGCCAAAAATATCTTTATTTATATGAAATTGGATCCGAAGAATCCCGGAAATGATATTATAGGTTTTTGATGATGTAAAATGTTCTTGTTTCATTTGTTTTTAGGTTCTGGTTCTTTTTTTCCACTGTGAGGATTTTATTTTGCTTTATACCAAATCATCCTAAACAACCTGTATGCAGGACAACAGTGTTAGCCAAATAAATATCAGAAAGCCTCTTCTTCATAATATGTGACCTCTGTTTATCAGAAAAGTGAGAGCAGTTTTATTTTCACTGCTTCATCTGTGAGTTTAGATTTCCAGGTTTGCGTTTTGCTTATTTATTAAATTAGTTGTTTTAAAAAAAAAAAAAAAAATGAAATACTTCATTAAACTTCTAAACTCTCAGGATTTTGTTATTGAAGGAACTACATACTAAATGATTCGGCTAATATTACAGTTGTGGAAGGGATTCTTTACAGTTTAGAACAGAAGTGTCTTTTTAGTTAACGGGCAACTGTACACTTAGTTTAATGTCAAGTGGGCTGGACCACTTGATATTAATATTAACATATTAATAATTCATCTCATTTATAGAGAAAACAGATAAACAGCCTGCAATTCCTTAGCAAACAATCCCACCAAATTTTGCAAATTATGGTTTTACCATAATTGTGCCTTACATAAGTTTTCACCCGTTGAGGTTTTCAACAGTGCATAGGCTTAAAAGCTGAATTTTATGGTTTCTGAACTGGCATTGTGTCGTAAATACCCAGTAAATTTGAAGTGTGGGTGGGTAGGGGTGCAATATAGTGTACAAAATTATTTACAGATCAAATAACATGCACACACCTTCCTGTGAAACCACTAAATTAATTCTTTTGGAAAGAGACATGGTTACAGGATTACAATTAGTTTCATAATGAAGAAGTAAATATCCTTTCAACATTTTGTCAGTTCTATTTTGCCCCTAGTTAAATATTAGAAAGTAGTTCTTTTGATCACTTTGTGTTCTGTGTTATGATGCATTTTTGTTTTGAAATAGTAATTACCTCACATTTCCTGCAGCATTGTTTACGTTTGTCAGTTCACTGAGGCAGGTTTCTACTATTATTCAACTATTATCTCTATATAGGTGTATCTCAAAAAATTAGAATATCATTGAAAAGTTCATATTTTCCCCGTAATTTAATTGAAAAAGTGGAACTTTCATATATTCTAAATTAATTACACATAAACTGAAATATTTCAAGCCCTTTTTTGTTTTAATCTCGATGATTATGGTTTACAGCTCACGGAAATCAAAAATCCAGTATCTCAAAATATTAGAATAAATCATTTATAATTCAGAAATGTCGACCTTCTGAAAAGTATTTACTTTTTTAATTTACTTTCATCTGAAAAGAGGACTTTGGACCACTGAGCAACGGTCCAGTTCTTTTTCTTCTTAGCCCAGGTAAGACGCTTCTGACGTTGTCTCCGGTTCAGGAGTAGCTTGACATTTCTGTATTATAAATTCTTTATTCTAATATTTTGAGATACTGGAATTTTGATTTCCATGTAAGCCGTAATCATCAAGTTTAAAACAAAAAAAAGGCTTGAAATATTTCACTTTATATGTAATGAATCTAGAATATATGAAAGTTCCACTATTTGAATTAAATTACGGGGAAAAAATAAATTTTTCCATGATATTCTATTTTTTTGAGATGCACCTGTGTTTGTAAGTTATATGTAAAATAGGTATTCTCTTACTTTTGTAGTTGTGTATGTATGCCAAAGCATACAGTTTGAAATCTCTTTCAGCTTGCAAGTACTCTTACATACACCGATCAGCCAAAACTGTCTAATATTATGTTGGTCCCCCTTGTGCTGCCAAAAACAGCTCTGACCCATCGAGGCGTGGACTCCACAAGACCTCTGAAGGTGTGCTGTGGTATCTGGCATCATGATGTTAGCAGCAGATCCTTTAAGTCCTGCAAGTTGCGAAGTGGGGCCACCATGAATCTGACTTATTTGTCCAGTACATCCCACAGCTTGCCTTCTTCCCCTAGTGCATCTCTTCCGCAGTTAAGCGAAACACACTCGCCCAGTCGTCCACATGATATAAAAGAAAATATGATACATCAGACCAGGCCACCTTCTTCTATTACTCCATGGTCCAGTTCTGATGCTCGCCTGCCCTTTGTACTTCATGATAATCATTGTATGTCATCATGGAGCTCGTTTTGTGCACTGGGGCATTGCCATGATGGAATGTGTTTGGGCCCCTTAGTTCCAGTAAGGGAAATAATCCTACAGCATCCATTGACATCCAGTACAATTGTTTGCTTTATAACTTTGTGGCAACAGTTTGGGGAAGAACCACATATGGGTGTTATGGTCATGTGTACCTTTCAATGATGATCATTTTTACAGTAGTGATTCGCAAACGTGTCCCGCATACGAATCTTTAGTCTTGCAGTCCATTTTATTCAAAATGGATCCAAGTTTTTATTAAAAGCATTTCAGCCATTGTTAGGTGAAGGATCTCGGGTCATAATATTGCATATTTAGGGGGAAAATAGCAATAAGCTGTTTGGGAGCCGAAAGAGTCGGCTCTTATTGCTGAGCTGATCCAAATGACTCACTGAAAAGATTCGGAATTCGCATCGTTAGATCACAGGATAACATACTAGGCTGTTTGAACGTCTCTGAATTATTATAAATGTACATCTCATCTCTAAATACATATTAAGAAAATTAACTATGTGTACAGATCTTTGAAGTTGATTTTGGTTTACATAAAAGACGTGATGGCATATAGTAAAGTTCATGAATTTATAAATCGTGTGTAAATAGAATACGCATAACCGAAAGATTCTTGTTTATGTATTTAAAGAATTAATGTATTTTCATTTTTATTATTTACTTATTATTTCGAGAAGGCGAGCCGTTGTTTATCTACCCATATTCAGACTAATTCACTCTATTGCTCTAGGATTGGCTAGACGTGTCGCGAGTATTGCGCTGGGATTGGTCAGTAGATTCATACGCACGCGCAGAATTATACACTTCACCAATCAGCGGGCGGTTTGAGAAGTCGCTGTTTAGTCGCTATACAGGTAGAGTAAAAAAATAACGCCGTTTCAAATCTTTGAACTGACCAATAGGGTTGAAGTGGGCGTTAACCCCGCAAGATTCAACTGTCGGTGTTTTGGTCGGTGGCGTGCAGGCGATACGCTGCTGAAAAACAATAGATAATAAACGAATTTAATCAAAGAGCATGGAAATAACGGATAAAGACGCGTCAGAACTTTCCCGAACAGGTAGATTTAGATTTTTTAAAAAAAAAAAACTAGATTAATTGTTTGTAACTAACGTTACTTTTTCCTCTATCTTGCTTTGTTCACAGCATGGTACCCATTATTCAATACATAATATTCAATTTCCGGTCAACACCCTTTGTGGTTTTGTGTGGTATTGGTAAATTAAAACTTATTATTATTGTAATAAATGCTTTATAACGTCCCAGTTAACTAGCTAACAAGCAAAATGGTAGGCTGGTAGACTGAGTGAGCTCTCTGGCTTGCTTCAGGCTCCAGCCAATAGCTGTTTTCCTGAATCATAGCTACATTAAAAACATATTTTATGCAGATGAGCTAGGTGTGTGGAATGTAATGAGAAATATAGTCTAAATTTCAAACTAACACATCATCCACTTTTATTTTGTACCCTATGTAGTGTGTTTTTATAGTATAGTACAGGGCCTCTCAAGCATTTTGCATCCATGAACCGCTTTAATGCAAGAAGCAAGAGTTTGAATGTTGTTAGAATAAAAATGTTTATTTCACTATGTCTCAAGAGCATTACCTGTACAGTGCAGTTTGATGGAAAATAATCTCCCTCTTAATGCTAGTCAAATGCATTGTATTTTGCTGCTCACGATGTGTCACAGGGCAACATGACCCACTCAGAAGAAAGCGCTATCTGCCCTCTTCCACATACATGAGCTCCCAAGCCACCACGATTGACCAGTGTCGCTGTGATTGACAGGACAGACAGTATGCCGTCACTCGCAGCCACAGCATGGCCAGTTTTACTCCTATGATTCCCAGCCACGGATGTCTGTGGTTTCGATGTGGCAAACCATTTTTCTGTTGCGCCACTCGGGAGCCTGCCTGTGATTTATTTATTTTTTTTTTTTTTAAATAAAGAAATGATTTTCCAACAATCTGCACCGTAAAGGTCATTTTCTTGTCTTCACAGTGAAATAAACATTATATATGAATAAACAAATTATAATATACTAAGGTACTTGCAAGAATATCAGCAATCGAGTGGATAAGACTCATTGTGGTCGCTGGTATTTTTTCCTTATCTGATCCATTGATTTGTGCTGTTAATATGATGCAATAATTTTTTTTTACTCATTTTATTAATACAGTTTAAGAAAAGACATGTTAGACAGGATCAAAACATTTTTCTTCATGTATTGTCTTGCCTTAAATGGTTAAAAAGCAGACCCACTTATGGTTAATTTTTTTCTCTGTAATCCAATTACTAAGTACATCTTATGTTTAAGTACTACATTCTAAGTACATCTTATGTAAACCATTATATTTATTTATGTAGAGGTATTATTATGATGATGATGATGATGATTATTATTATTCCTAAACTTTCTACCCACCAAACCATTCCAAACATTTTGTATTACATTTGACAGTGTGTATTTTATATTTTTCAATTAAAGTCAAGTTGGGAACGGTAACTTTAAGATAATAACTACAACAATACTACTCGATCATGATCTAGACAGTTGTAATAATCTTAAATTAGGATGTACCCGATTTAGAGTGAATTAGGGTCATGTTATCCCAAACAAAAAGAGGCCATACATTTTCTGCCTTTACTATGGGTTGTAGTTATATTTTTATCAACCAGTTTATCAGGTAAAGCAATGGCCTACTTATTATTCTCTTAAACAGGCAAAAACCTTTAGACATTTAGGTCGGGGCACAACTAGGAAGTTGTATGCTCAAAGGCTTGAATTGATTGGAAAATTCATTCTGTTTGTTAATAGTAAAACTGTAACCTGCTACAGCCCTGCGTCATGCACAGATGTGCATATCATTTATACAGTTGTCATCCTTTTTCTCTTTGCCTCTGCATGTTAGTCTTGGATCACTTGTTATGAGTATATATTTGGTCAGCACACTGGCTGAGTAAACCTGACATGCCAAATATGAAGCATTTTAGATCAAATGGTTTGTCAATTCGCAGCGATACGCAAGCAGAAACTTGCAGAATATCTGGCGGCGAAAGGCAGGTTAAAAGCACCCAATCCAAAGTAAGTCATTATGGTTTTAAAGATTTTAATCCTGAATTTGGGACAGTTGGAAGGAAAAGTGACAATCCACTGATTTTCTTTTCTTGATTTTCTTTAAAGGCCTTATCTAAAGAACAATGCTATGCTGACGAAGCCCCCAGGAGCTGAGCAGAAATCTCACGCTGTAAGTTTATACACCACAATCATAAAGGAACAGGGTTCCCACACATCCTAAAAAAAAACCCTGGGGGGTGTAAACCCCAGGCTTCCACACAATAGGATATGATTTAAATTCATAAGGCAATGATTCGTTATTTGACGATAACTGCAATACGATGCAGTAGCCTCTGATGGATATGTGAGCAGCTTGGTTCAGAATCAGGCACAGGCCTACCGTTAATTCGTCAATGCTCATGACGTAGAGAAGAACTGTTTTAAGAGTATCAGTATTGCAGGTAAATCAGCTTGAATAATTTTTTACACTCCAATTGTTTCTTGTTTTTCAATAATAATGGCTTTATAATTGTTGCATCGATTAATTTCAGTTGTTGCCCTTTAAATCAATGCATTGATCCAAATCATTGGAATATTATGTCCCAACCCAGGTACAGGTATAGATAGATAGCCAAATTTTTATTTGTTACCACACTCTGCTGCGTTGTGCTGCAGTGTAGAAAAGCCAGTGATGGTAAAGATGACAAAATGGGTCCAGTGTCCGGTAAATATTAGGGGTGATTCCATGTCAAATCAACCAGTGGCAGAGAACTTATCCACCACTTTGTATCAGGTGTTTTTTTCTCCATTTGTTAGTACTCGCATTTCGTGGAATTAAGGTATGATTTAGATTCTGATGCTATTCATGGATTTCCATCGCCTTCCATCGTGCACTTGAATTGAACTTGGAAAGATACTATTGCATCATCAGTCGAATGGGGTCACTGAGTACTTTCAGCTTAAAACAAACTCTGGAATTCAGAGCACTGTAAAATAGTTGGTCACTAATGTCTCTTTACAGTCACCAAAGCAGGGTCAAGTTTCTGCAGGGACAATATTTCAGGGATTGAGTTCATATTTTTTAGCGATGGCGCAACTGAAGAACACGGCCGCTCCATCAGTGAAAGACTGGGAATTGGAAGGACTGTTGAAACATCCACCATCATTACACTGTCTGTTACTGCAGTCACTGTTTCTGGATCTGCTGTAGTCTTGTAGTATTGTTTGTGCATTGAAAATCAAGACATTTTTGTCAAATCAATGCACCATGGTAAACCAGGCCACAACTTGTTCTGATCAGAGAGGAAGGAAGAAGCCTGGGTGCTATTTATTAATGTTCTGACACTGATTTTAGTTTTATTTGTCTTAATTTATGTGTTTTGTGTTGGCTTTGCTTTCAATGCTTTTTTTTTGTATATTCTTATAATTAAATTGCTGGCAGCTTTGAGTCATTCTAGCAGCATCTATATACACAGTGCTGTGAAAAGGTATTTGCTGATTTCTTCTGTTTTTGTGTACATCTCATACTAAATGGGGTTAAATCTTTAAACGAAATACAACATAAAACAAGGCAAGCTGCATAAACACGCTATATACTTTTTATTTATTAATTTTTTTAATGAAGCAAAAAAAGTTATCCAACACCTGTCACACACATGAAAAACTAATTGCCAACCAACTTAAAATCTGGTTGTGCCACCTTTAGCATCAATAACTGCAACCAAATGTTTCTGATAACTGGAGATCAGTCTTTCACTTTTACTTCTAGGACCAGGATTTACTCCTATGCTTTGGATCATTGTCTTGCTGCATAATCCAGTTGCGCTTGAGTTTCAACTTACGGACTGAAGAGCAGACATTCTCCTTTAGGATTTCCTGGTAGAGAACAGAATTCATGTTTCCCTTAATTATTGCAAGTTGCCCAGGCCCTGAAGCAGCAAAGCATCCCCACAACATCACACTTCCACCACCATGCTTGTCCGTAGGTATGATGTTCTTTTTGTGGAGTTCTGTGTTTGGATTACGCCAGATGTAACGGGACCCCTGTCTTCCAAACAGTTCCACTTTCGACTCCTCAATCCACAGAACATTCTCCCAAAAGGTTTGAGGATCATCAAGGTGTGTTTTGGCAAAAATCAGATGAGCCTTAACGTTCTTCTGGGTCAGCAGTGGTTTTCACCTCACCACTCTTTCATGGATGTTATTTTTGCCCGGTATCTTTCTGATAGTGGAGTCAGGAACAGTGACCTATATTGATGTAAGATGCAAGAGAGGCCTGTAGGTCCTTTGATGTTGTCAATGTCTCTTTTGTGACTTGCTGGATGAGTCGTTCCTCTTTGAGGAACTTTGGAAGGTCAGACACTTCTGGGATGGTTCACTATTGTGCTGAGTTTTTCCATTTGGAGATAACGGCTCTCACTGTAGTTCTTTGGAGTCCCAAAGCCTTTGAAATCGATTTGTAACCCTTCCCAGACTGATGTATTTCAATCACCTTCTTCATCATCATTTCTGGAATTTCTTTTCATTTTGGCATAGTGTGTTACTGAATAAGACCTTTTAACCAACTTAATTCTGTTGAAAATGTTCTATTTAAGTGTTGATTTGATTGAACAGGGTTTGCAGTAATCAGGCCTGGTTTCGTCTAGTCCAGCTGAACCCCATTATGAATGCAGTTTGGTAGATAACTACAGGGGCAAAAACATTTTCACACAGGCCCAGTTTGTATTGCATAACCTTTTTGCTTCAATAAATAACTATCATTTAAAACCTGTATTTTGTGTCTACTCAGATTGCCTTTGTTTTATCTTAGATTTTGTTTTCATTTCTGAAATAATTTAGTATGAGAGACACAAAAACAGAAGAAATCAAAAATACTTTTTCACAGCATTCTATAATTCTTTAGTCGAAAAATGTTGATTTTTCTATTAAGAGTAGAAACCTTGAAGAAGCTTTTTGGTTGTTTGACTTTTTTCCACTTTTTTCCCTCCATAGTCTGGACAAGGAAAGGAGAACTCAGCCCCGAGTGCCATGGGTGTCAAAAAAGACATACCAAAAGGAAATGCACTGGCAGAGAAGAACAAAAATGTAAGAACCCTCCCCAAAGCCCCTTCTGCTGCTGTTCCACGCTTACCTAGCAACTCCACTGTTTCCCAAACAGCCTCTCAGCAGGCAAGAACATGCTGCAAAGACACAGCTCGTACAGTTAGAAATCCTTCTGTCAATCAACAGCAAACCAGACCAGCTCTACACACAAATGTCACGGCTCACAAGCAAGACAAGACTGTTAAGAAGGGTCCAGCATCTGTGTCTATCCAAGCACAACCTCTGTACAGGTCTTCAATGAATGCAAATACGAGCATTGTCAAGAGAGACCTTCAAAAAAAGCCTTTGATCACTGGTTCAGAAAAGGTAGTGCACAAATCTCAGGTCAAATGTCCCACAATGAAAAAACCCCTAACCAACACTGTTCCAAGTTGTACAGACACAAAATCTTTCATTAGTAAACAGGTCACAATGACGCTGAAGACATCTAAGGAAACTAACAATTTCAATAAAACACACACTAATCTGAAGAAACCACTGAATAGGTATCCATTAGCAAAGCCAGACAGGCCAGGAAAGACACAAACTGGTTCCCAAGATACACAATTATCAAACAAAGTTGGAAATAAACCAAGGTTCACTCACACACAAAGAAGTGTTCCAGTCACATCCAGGCAACGATCATCTCTCTTGCCGACTATTTCTAAAAACGAAAACGCTTTGAAACCAACCAGTATTCCTGTGGCAGGTGTTAAAATAACAGCTCCACATCAACAGCAACGGCACCTCACATTTAAACTTCCCTCCAAGCCAACTGTTCAAGCGTCAGTGCCACAGACTCTTCCACGCCCAAAGAAGACATCCAGCCTGGCCAGGGGGCCTGTGCAGCTGAAGACTCCCAAATCAACATTCAGTCCTGGGACAGATGGTGTCAGGACTGTCCCCCTGGATGAAAGAAACAAACCAACAACTGCTCAAGAAGAGAGACTGTGAGTTGATGTCATTATAAACTGAATAAATTAAATCTGGGCAATATGGTTGTAATAAGTTACTTTCACAATATACCATTTATATCACAGTATTAAAGTTTGATAACAGTGATGGCTAACCAAGAAAAAAGATCAAATCTGCCTTTATTTGTCCCCTGCAGAGTATATTGATGGGGTGGGGGTGGCAGTGGGGCTGGGGGGGACGAAACGTTTTATTAACTATTTATCACAATGAGCGAAGGCTAATTTACACTTTAATGTAGTTGAATGCAAGGTTATCTGCCTCGTGACAAATAGAAAGGGATTGTGAGTAGGTGTACTGTGTGGAAGAGGAGGCGATTACATGGAAGAGATGATTTCCTTCCTTTGAATTGAACACAGGAAATCATAGGATTTTTCTCAGGTTTCTTGGAGCCAGGTGCTTGGTCAGAAAGAATGCAAAAAATAATACCACAGTTTATCCCCAAGATCTGTGCAGACAACCTTTATTACATTCGGTTCTGTACTTCTTTTCTTCTCATTACGGTAAAAGGTGAAATTTCCTTTTTTGGACTTTCTTTGCTGTACATATTGGTCTCTTCCATGTGCTGCATATTAGTCAATGCGAAGACACAGAAGTATAAACGAAGCCTAACAATGGTGTCAGACCGTGTTAGAAAAGTACTAAAAAAATACCCACAAAACCTCTAATGAGAATAGCACTACATTATTTATCATTATGTCAGTATTATATTGCCATATTGCCCAGTCCTGGACCAAAGTCAGATTATTATATTTATATTTTCTGTTTTTGCATTTAAAGTCCAATTAATATATTCAAGTCATTACGTGAATTAAGCTGTCTTGAGGAACAACAGGAGTGACGGTATATTTCCTAACTGCGTGTCTTGAACAGGCGTAAACTTAAAGAGTGGCGAGAGGCAAAAGGCATCACATATAAACGTCCGCCGATGCCTGTGCAGCCAGCGAGGAGGAAGACGACCGCTCTTCCTCCTCAGGGATACTGGAGTACAATAGAACAGGAGGATGAGGTCCACGGCTTTGTCTGCGCCGTCGACCAGTCTCTGAGCGATTGCATCAAACTTCTTCAGCAGGTAACCTGATCACGCTGCTGCTCATAGGGGAAATTTCTCTGACTAATAAAAAGAAACATAATTACATGATATTAAAAAAAAAAAAAACCCTTTCAAAGCAGCAGAAGATCGTTTAATCTGTGTGCTAACTCAGGGACACATTTAAGGTTATGAGGGAATTACACAGTTCAGTTTCGCTGTTTCCTTTTCAAGTAATCATGGGAAAATAAACGACGATAGGGTGGTCATTGAAGTTGTTGCTGAATTATTTTCCTTTTCCAGCCATTTGGCAACAATTGCACTTTTTAACTTCGTTATATTTAATGTTGTGTAATGTCCATGAAACAAGTTCCTTTTGTCACTTACACCGTAACAGTGTAACTTTTTTTCCTCTCTTGAGCTTATTAAAACAAACAAAAACACAGCTTGTCATGTTACCAAAAAAACACTAACTGTTAGAAAGCACTGACATTGGAGACTCCTTTCTTAAGTGTTAAATGTCTCCTTCCAAAAAAAAAACCCCTAACCATATCAACAATTTTCACAAACTTTTTATTATTCGGTTTAGATAATGTGGAGTATCTGCCATAAACATCCTTGTGAATGAGATGTTTTACTTCGTAAACGGGGAAGGAACTGGAAGTTGAGACAACTACCCCAATTTGACAAATCGAAATACTCTGAATCACATCACTGTGATGTGGGAATCACTATGCGTGTGTTAATTGTAGCTGTGTAATGGATTACACATCAGAGGTGTAGCTTGTGTAGTTTGGCAAACAACCCAGATCTTGTCTGTTGAAAGACATCCAGATAATGCAGGCTTTCATCTCAACAGCAAACACCGTGAAAGACAAAAAGAGAAGATGAACAAGTATAAATAAGACCGGTTCCACCTGCACTCCCTAAGCACGTTCTCATCACTGGCACCCAATCTTATAAACGTAGGGGTGTACTTACTTTTTTCATGTGACTGAAAATGTCAATTTTATGTGTCCTTTGATAGTGTATCAACTTTATCAATAGGCACTGTTTCAAAGAGGGTCAAATGTTTGCTTGTCTAAATATGTATATAAAAAAAGCCAACAGTTTCCATGGGGTGTGCTTATTTTTTCACATGACTGTGTGTGTGTGTGTGTGTGTGTGTGTACATTTCTGTGTGAGTTTGTGTGTGTGTGTGTGTGTGTGTGTGTGTGTGTGTGTGTGTGTGTGTGTGTGTGTGTATATATATGCATGCTAAGAAACACTTTGCTATGGCCCAACACTGCGAAATGCACATGGTTCATAATGTGTTGTTGTAAAATGAAGAAACGTTCATCTCGTAATCTTAGTATTCATCATCGAGATGTTGTACAGACTACTGCCAGAGTAGAACAAGATAATGTTTTCTGAATGTTTTCACAAATGTATGACTGCAAAATTGAAATATTACTCGCATGAAAACACAAGTTATGTCACGAGGCCAGCAACATACTGTAATATAGAGTATTGTTTTCACTGTTAAAACAAGTCTTAGTGAAGTGACACAGCATGCTATAGTGTGCTTTGTAATACAGTCCAAATAATTGATAGTGGAGTTCTGTGTCAACTGTATTTATTTATCTATGAACGCTACCGATTTTGTTGAGTACTTGTTGCAGTCCAACTTTTTTCCGTACTTACAGTTGCAGTCAACATTATTCAACCCTCATTGCAAATCAGGTTTCTTGTCAAAATGTACAGACTTTCAGATGTTTGCAGTGAACAAATCAAACAAAAGCAATTGAAATAGTTCAACACAACGAATGTTTCAAGTGGTTTCCCCAAATTCAACTGAAAATACAACTTGTAATGAATCCCTCACAACAGCACAAATATGCAAAACAAGTGTTACCTCAAGCACACCTGATGTGACTAATCAAGGGCTTCATTATTTGCACGAGGTGTGTTTGAGGTGGAACACATGAAATATTTGAACTGGCTTGGGGTAGAAATACTTGAACAGGGCAGAAAAAGGAAGCTATCAACGGCTGCAGAGAGATTTGTGAAAAACCCTCGAGTGACTGCAAAAGACATGCAGCAAGACCTGGTGGCAACAGGCACTTCTTTGTGTTGAACTATTTCAATTACTTTTGTTTGATTTGTTCATTTCAAACAGCTGAAAGTCTGTACATTTTGACAATAAACCCGATTTGAACTGGGGGTTGAATAATTTTGATTGCAACTGTATTTAACAGTTTTTAGAGATTAATTGTCCTATTCTAACCCTATTCTTTATGTGCGTCCTGACAGGGGTGTCCTGTAGACCAGGTACGAGATGTTCTGTCTCGGGTGCCAATGGCACATAAATTTGCTAAATACTGGATCTGCCAGGTGCGCTTGATGGAACAAGAAGGAGATCTTGATGTGTTGTCGACATTTGAGGAGGCTGTTCGTGTAGTCCGAGAGGTGTGTGTTTTCTTTTATTCCCATGTGCTCTTTCATAATCATGCATTCTTCCCCCACACACCCCCACACACCCCCACACACACCTTTCCTTTACTGATTATTGTGCAATTTTATCTATCTTCCTGTTTTAACATAAGCCCAAAGGAATGTCAACATTTTAACAACTTTCACCCTGTTGCTAAAGATATGGCGGTGTTCGCTCTTTTTTTTTTGTTTTACATCCATGTCTTAGATAAGCGAGGAAACTTTCACTAAAGATAACAGTGCAGTCTGATATTTGAGACTTATTACTGTTGCCAGATCACAGCCTGTAGTTCATAATCATATCAGTATATTTAATCATAAACTGTGTGTAACAAGAAGCTTGAGCAAGTTGTGATGCAATAAACAGGAAGACGCACCCCAATCATTTTCCTCGCTCCAGCAGTTTGGTTTGGTTTGGCTTGGTAAATTGGACTGCTATAACACTCTGTAAAGGTGGATTTTTAAAAAAGTTTTAAAAAAAAAACAACAACACCACAAAAAAAACCCCAACAAATCTATCCTTGTCTTTCTTGTTAATTTGCACAAATTCATACTAAAGAAATGGAAGAAATCTTAATTTTAATTGAATTACATTTATTCAAAGAGATGAGAAATTCCTACAACAAAAAACAACAAATTCATACCACATGGGTCAATATTGGCAAGTTTCCTTTGTCATTCATCATCAGTAGAGAGTAAGCAAATGAGATGAGAGTGTGTTGAATGTCATAAATCAGGGAAGGGCTATAAAAAATACACAAATTAATCTACCCATATCCATAATAGAGCTGTAATAAACCTGCCTGTTGATAACACATCAATTTTATGTCCTCAGACAATGAGAAGGAAGGTCAGAGAGGCAAATAGTTCAAACCAGAGGATTTTATCTTTCATCTAATCACAAACATATAAGCATCTAGGGTTTGTTAGACGCTACCAGAAGTTTGACTGGAGCCGGGTTCTACGGGTACAAGAAAAGTTATACAGAAAAGCACATAATCCGCACTATTACGTCTCTGGGGAGCCATGTTAAGGCAGGTGGTATCATGGACATGTTGTACCAGGAGATTTTAAATGAAAACCTGGCTACCAGAAGTTGCAACTGGATTATGATCGGATCTTCCAACTTGTGTACAAATGTATGCCAGAATAGTATAATGACCACAAGCTTTTGACATGGTCATCTCTGTTTCCTTAACTAAACCCAATTGAAAACCTGTGGAGTGAGCTGATGAGAATCCACATGAGACGGTAGTACCCTGGAATATGTCGAAAGATTCTGTATAGAGGAGTGGTCTTTGATTAATTCCCCAATCTCATCAAGCATTAAAGGAAGGTTGCACAAAATACCAATAACTGGCACATTTGCTTGTAGTAAAATACATTACGGCAAGAGTTTACTTGGTTTCTTGCTTACTTCAATTAAAGATTAGATTTCTAAGCTAATTAGGAAATTTGTTTCACCTCTCTTTACAGAGGATACCAATCATTCGGGAGCTCACTGCATATATGTATAAGTTGTTAGAGGTTATAAAGTAAACTTATTTAAATTCAAATAATCAGTTAGTTTGACATATAACTAAACACAAACTATAAACATGAACTTTGATAGTCAGTAGTAATCTTCCCCACTGTAATGTCATTAGAAATATAATTAATTGCATAAGCTCCAGCTTGTCACCGGTGTTGCACGGTGTTTGGCCACACACTGATTACATCACTTGCTCACTGCGGCACCGCACCCACGTTTAGCATTTTTTATAGTAATAACAATCATTTAGTTCAGTAACAGAACGGACGCTATTAAAAACCAAAAGCATCTGCTCGATTCCGCATATGCCGAATGAGTCAGAGTCGCAGCACAGATCAGCAGGATTCAGTTTTCGTTTGACGGAGGTGAGGCGAGCTGACTGACAAGATGATGGCGGAAGATTTAGTTTAATAGAAGCGAGTTTGTCACTGTACTGTTTCGTTGTTGTGGTTGTGTTTTTCATTAATAATAAGAATGAACCCACCATTCAAGCAATTGCCGTCCCGAATTATCGCTAATTCGAGAGCGAAAGTGAAATGCGCACGGCTGCTTTTAAATCGCTTAAGAATGCCTATTATCTCCCCCCTCCCCCCACATAAATGTGGTATATGTGTAACAAAAAAGTTTATTTTTAAGGAAATACTCAATGCAGCTACATCAGCTCATTTTTTAATTTATTTTAATAGCTAGTATTATTAGATACTTTGCATCATGTAGAATTGTCAGAGAAGCAAAATAATGTAGTGACCGCTGAAAACCTTTTTGTTAAGTTAGAGGCTTTAAAAACCCTTGTTACTATTACAAATCTTGATTTGATTATATAACCTTACACTTACATTTTTTTACTGATCAAATCTAAACAAAAGTTTCTTATCTAGCTAGTTAATACTAACTTTTTTGGCCTATTTTTTTTTTAACAGCCTGTTGATGAACTCCGCTCTGTGGTTTTTGAGATCCTTAAGAAGAAAGAAGCAAAAGGTAAAACAAGAAATGGTCTCTTCCTTTTCTAGATTGTTCTTTTCCAATTTATACATATTAGAATACCACAAAGTAATCACAGTGTGTTAAAAGAGGTGATTTTAATACACCAATAGAGAGAGGTTAATCATCTTGCCAACATTTTTAGGTTCATGTTCAGAGAGAGAGAATGATGTATGCAGCGGTGAAGATGGGGAACACAGTTTCAACGCGTGCACTCCTAAACCTGTCGGCGCACTGATCCGTGGAGAGAAAAGAGACTCGTCTGTAATAAAATATAAGATCACGGCTACTCCTGGGTATATTATCATTCTCCATTGACATGGGCGTAACTTTGCTTTGAAACATGCTTTGGACAAAAAATGAAAATTAAATGCTGTATTTTACATCATCAGCTTTAGTTCAGTTTCTGCCACGAGCTATTATATAAATAAGGAATGAAACACTTGGGGGGTATGCTGTTTTCCCATCACAGCACGCCCTGAAGTGTTTTATTCTGCGAATACCATTAACTTTCCAATTTGTACCATTTTTAAAAAAAATTTATTAATTGGCTAAATTAATCAGCACCGTCTTGCCAGTCAGAATTGAGCATTCAATAGCACTGTTGTAAGATTTCTTAACAAACTACACTTTCAAACAGTTGTGTCCAGCATAAGTTACGCCTATTTTTATGTATAACAATACCTAGTGTGTGATCAAGCATGCAAAACTACCAGGAAATAAGAGGTGCTTAAATGTATCCCTTTTGTCTAGTGGGAAAAGGAGCCAGCAGAGGCCAGGGCGTGTTAATGGCCACGAAATCCGTTTCTTCACACCAGTACGCCGTTCCGTACGTATTGAGAAAACGGCCTCCCATTACCCGTCAGTCCTGCAGGAGCACGACCCCTGTGTGACTTCTCTTCATGAACTCTTGGCTGAGGATGAAGGCCAAAGTGAGCTCACACGTACAGTAGATTCAACAATCTCTCCGCTCTACGTGTACCGAGAGAATGAAGCCCTGAAGGAGCATGTGCAGATTCAACTGGTTTATGATGAGGTTGATGCATCATGAAGCCCTGAA
Organism: Ictalurus punctatus; assembly: GCF_001660625.3. Lineage (NCBI taxonomy): Eukaryota > Metazoa > Chordata > Actinopteri > Siluriformes > Ictaluridae > Ictalurus > Ictalurus punctatus. The sequence goes on along the minus strand of NC_030437.2, from coordinate 16,023,172 downwards.
GGAGCATGTGTGGAAATGCAGCCGGCTTATAATGATGATGTATGATGATGAACATAAAATTCCATGATCACCTAAGGGAAACTCTTCTTCCTTTTTTTTTTTTTCATTAACCATGTATGTCATCAGTTTCACTGTTGTGAAAGTGGAACATGCTTTTTCAGTCTGGAGAAAAAAGTATGAAAGATGTGACTCAAATATTTGTTCAGACTGTAGTGTGCCAAACAGTGATAAAGAAGACATTCCTAATATATTTTAATCTTTCATAAAAGACTACGTGACTACGGCTTAAATTGTAGCAAAGAGAGTCTTTTTTTTTGCAAGTTCCTGAGTATAGCTCAGACGTTCTTACCCATTTCGTTTCTATTCATTGACACAGGTTAGTCTTTTTTCTGTTTTTTATTTTAATATTAAAATGAAATTTAAGCAACAGTAACATGGCGATATTACTCCAGTGACTGTAAACATTGTATTTGGAAGTACTTACAGAACTTTAAAAGATCATAAAATGATTTATCAGAACATAAAAGAACATAAAAGACCACACACACCAACCAGAGATAAGAGTAACCAGTGTCACACACCCATATGGGACAAACCTGAAGCAACATTAGTCACTTGTTAATTCCTTGAGTCTGTCCTGAAGATAAAACAGAGAACAGGATGTTAGATGTTTGTGTAAGTGGCTCTGGTAGGCTCCATTTGATTGACCTTTTAGTGATGTATATTTATAATGTACACTTCCAGAATAAAATAAATATTTTTTTTGTGGTAATCAGACTGGATTGATTCATTATATAAGTATATATTTTTATTTTATAATCTTAATATTTATTTTGCTTATTTGAACTGTTCATGCATTCATGCTGTTGATCTGTATTATTAGCAGAAACTGAGATTCATCAGACCAGGCTACATTTTCCCAATCTTCAACTGGCCACTTTCACTGAGTTTGTTCCCATATAGGTTCAGATTCCTGTTCTTGGCTGACTGGAGTGGAACCTGGTGTGGTATTTTGCTGTTGGATTCTGCCTCAATGTTTGACATGTTGTGCATCCTGAGATGCTTTTCTGCTCACCATGGTTGTAAAGAGATATTTGATTACTATAGTGTTCCTTTTTTTTGTAAACTCTAGAGATGGTTCTTGATGATAATCCCAGGTGATCAGCAGTTTCTGAAATGCTAAACCCAGCCTGCAAACTGCACTACTGCCACATGTTATCAATGGCCAGTGTAAACATTCCAATCACTTTGCTACAGCATTCACATGAAACATGGGAGCATGTGATATGACAGGATTTCTGTGGAATTTATAAGTCAAATTGTGGTCAAGGGCCAAACTGTGACAGCTAGACCATTGAGTCAGAGCATCTCCAGCAGCAGGGCTTGTGGGGTGTTCCTAGTATGCAGTGGTTAGTACCTACCAATAGTGGACAGGGTCACCGCCGATAGGGTCACGGGCTCCCAAGGCTCATTGATGCACGTGGTGAGTGAAGGCTAGTCCGTCTGGTCCGATCCCACAGAAGAGCTACTGTAGCACAAATTGCTGAAAAGGTTCATGCTGACTATGATAGAAATGTGTCAGAACACACAATGCATCACAGCTTGCTGCGTAGCCACAGACTGGTCAGAGTGCCAATGCTAAACCTTGTCCACCACTGAAAGCACCTGCAATTTGCATGTGAGCATCAAAACTGGACCATGGAGTAATGGAAGAAGGAGGCCTGGTCTGATGAACCACGTTTTCTTTTTGTTAGGAACTGGGAATCTTCAGGTTACGATTTTTAAGAAGGGGAACAGTGAAAGTACACAAAAAGACGGTGCCCTTGCCCTGCCACACATTTCCCACACCAAGGTCTTGGAAGAGTTCTCTCATTTATTCAAAGAAAGGCAGAGTATATATCATGCTTGACACACAACAGAGACAATGGGTTAACTATTAATTGGCCAGATAGACGGGTGTATTTGCTTAAAACAGGAAGCATATAAATGAAGACAGGAACAACTCCATATATGGTTTTCAGGAAGTCATAGAAATACGAGCAAATGTTATTTGGGAAGGTATGTAAAACAGTGAGGTGCTTTATCTGTCTGTGCCTGGTTGGGAAAACTTATTACTTTTACATCATGTGGACAGCCGGGTGCGTGCACGTCGTTTTCCTGGGGAACGGCACCAGGATGCACTATGGGAAGAAGGCAAACCAGCGGAGGCAGTATGATACTCTGGGCAATGTTCTGCTGGGAAAATTTGGGTCCTGGCATTCATGTGGATGTTATTTTGTCACGTACCACCTACCTAAACATTCCTGAACAAAAATTGTTCAGGAATGGTTGACGAACATGACAAAGAGTTCAAGGTGTTGACTCGGCCTCCAAATTCCTTTGATCTCAATCCGATCGAGCGTCTGCAGGACGTGCTGGACAAACAAGTCTGATCCATGGAGACTCCACCTCAAAACTTACAGGGCGTTGTCTTGGTGCCAGATACCACAGCACACCTTCAGAGGTCTTGTAGAGTCCATGCCTCGATGGATCAGAGCTGTTTTGTTGCCACAAGTGGAACCTAACAATATTAGGCAGAATATTAGGTTTTAATTGGCACCCTGTCCAGGGTGTCCCCCGCCTTGTGCTTCATACCCACAAGGTACCACACAGGTTCCCCATGACCCAGTAAGGATAAGCGGTACAGAAAATGGATGGATATTAGGTTGTAATGTAATGGTTGTTCGGTATATATATATATATATATATATATAGGGTGTCGCAAAAGTCTGAATACATAAGGGAAATAAACACTTTTTAGCAAATTATCTTACAAATGTTTTCATACTTTATTTATATATATATATATATATATATATATATATATATATATATATATATATATATATATATATATATATATATAATTTATATTATGTATATATATATTTGTTCAGATAGTCTTTCAGAACGTCTTTGACAAAAGAAGAACGTGTTGAAATCAGTCTCATGGCTGGATCGGGAAGCTGTCGTGAGGTTGTGATGGAGTTTAACAGGAAACATTGTGAGCACATCACACACTACACTGCTGCCGAACTTAGTAACGAATTCAAAAAGACCGGAAGTGTGAAGTGGACGTCCACGAGCATCCACGGATGAAGGCACAACCTTAAACATCTCTACCTGCAGATGAGGTGTTGGTGGTAGGCTGACAGGGGCGGGAGCGCGTGGGCTGCGTGGGCTGCGTGCACTTTTTAAACCACGAAGCACGCGCTGTTTTGCAAGTCACCTGAACGGCTGAAGCTGCGCGTGCTCTTTTTCACTGAGAGAATCTTCCACATAAGCCAGGTCAGTGTTCTCTTACACGCTATTAACACACGTTAATAACGTCTTATCGTTGATTAAGACTTTGAGCAGCAACTATCTCTGCTTAAAAAAACAACAACCCAATAGAAACCATAGAATTTGAATAGATTTCAATTTCAAATTCATAGAATTTGTAATGGTTTTAATGGTTATAATGGTAATTGTATTGGTTTTAATGGAAACTGTAATGGCCCCTGTTGGTCTCTACTGTTAATTTGTTGCCTTCTATTGGTGGCATGTTATGTCTAGTGGATTCCATTAAGGATCAATAATGATAATGGTAATGGTTTTAATGGTTAGCTGATGGTTTGCAATGGTATTTGTAGTGAAGCCATTAAAATTTCTGTGATAGTTTCTATAGCTTTTTTCAGCAAGTGTGTGTGTGTGTGTGTGTGTGTGAGAGAGAGAGAGAGAGAGAGAGATGAATTTCAAGCCAACTTTCACTTGGCACCACTTAAAAAGACATGATAACTCAGATCTCTGATTGCTGTACTATTGACATACTGTTCACACTATCAAAACAAAAAAGTGCCTGGAGAGCGGCTTTTGCTATTAACTCAGTGTACCTTTAAATTTAAAATGTTACCATGGGTCATAAAAAAAGGATTGTATGAATAATTATACACGCCTATACTATGTTTCTGAAGGTATTAAATGAATGTCATAAATATGCAACCTTCCATCTGACATTTGAAGCAATACAAATAACACTATTTGTGACATTATTTTTAAATGATTGTACAAGTAAAATCTTCCAACACAAAGGTTTGAAAGGTCAGGGCAAGAGAGTCGTTACAACAGAACTAAATGATGCTACATTGAATGTCTTTGGATCTTTGGATTTGGATTAAGAGTTATAGGTTCCTAAAGAGATTGTATTTCCTCCCAGCAGATGATCTACCTGGCGTGAGACATTTGAGCAGATTATCATTTTCCAATCATGGCTGCTTTTGTCTAGACCTTCCTGGTGAACATATGCTTTAGATATTTTATGAGTGCAGGTCTTGGTAGTGCTGTGGCCACTGACTGAGGTGTTGAGCTTAGGTTCTTCAGCTGCAGTGGTACCCTTATCTGAGGCACAAAGTGAATATTGATGTTTTAGGCATTGAGAATTGATCTGGGACATTGTTACTTGTCTTGTTACTTAACTTATGTTGACTTATGTAAATGTGTGTGTACGTGTGTCCAATTCTAACCTACAGAAACATGGTAACTCATGAGCAAGTCACAGCATATTTAGAGGTCAGTGGTGGGAAATACGCCAAGATTGAGCCAAAGAGGCCCGCCGGGACTCACCAGTTAGTTGTTAAAAGTTCACAGAGATCTGCACCTGGCTGTAAGCAAAGAAATTCTTATTCATAAAATCATTAATACCAATAATATTTATTATTTATTTGTGTCATAACACCTCAGTAATATCTGTTGTCATTACTATTTGGTATCTACAGCATTATTTACAATTAGAAATTGTTCTTTGTAATGTCTCTTAATGATGCAGTGACTGTGTACAAGGTGCCAAGGCAAGACAAAAGTGTCGTGATGGCATTCTGTTTCAAGCTGAAAGAAAATATGTATTATCCGGTAGTGGAGCGGGACCCAGCCACCGAAAAAGCCATCGTGAAGGTAATTCTGTGCATTTAGACAAACATGCATACTGTATTATTAAAAAGTTATGTAAATTGAGTTTAAATACAAACTTTTCCCTACCTTTCCAGGTTGTGGGGCCAATAAACCAGCCATTTGAGGGATTCCCTGAGAAGTATCTTTTTAAAATTGGAACAAATAATGAGTATGGAAGCCTGTGCTCAGTGGCAGAACCTAACCAATATCTTTCTGTTTCTGAAGAGGTCATCACCCTCAGCACCAATCCATACCTTCAATTCAGAATCAGTCTAAACAAACAGGCAAATAGGATGGCTTCAACAAACTTTGTTTTGCCTAAGTTTAGGCCATTAGATCACCACAGATTGATGAGGAATCACAGAAGAAGAAAGACAGGAAAATACCAGAAATCCTGTAGCAATACCAGCATCCATACCCCTGTACCAAGTAGCTCTGGTCACCTATTATAACCTATTATTCAGAATCTATTCATAAAAAGCAAATATAGCAAATATATTTAGCAAATCAATACAGGAACATTTGACATATATGCATCATAAAGAATTTCTTTATAAAGAAATATTTTACATGTACACTTTACATTTATTCTGATGGATATAAAAGCTGATGCTTTTATCCAAAGCAACTTACAATTGAGGAAATACAAGCAAAGTGACAGGTATACCAAGCGGAGAACAATACAAGTAGTGCTACCGTACATTATTATATGATGAACACATTGAAGACTTTGCTGCCAGGAAACACAGGAGTGTGCGTTTGTACATTTTGAAATTAGAAATGCTCCAGCAGAAGACATATGTCTGTGTTAATTTTTGTTTTAATCTATTGTTTTATTTTTATAATATTTATTCTTTTAAAATGTTTTTATTTAATATGTCTAATTTTAGTTTGTATTTTATGCTGTAGAGCTACAATTGTTAATAATTACAATATATATATATATATTTTTTCGACTTTATTAAAGTTCTTTTCTGACCATTAATGTAGATGTGTGTTGGTGTTTAAAAAAATAAAATAAAATAAAAAAGTAACTTTAATGACATTTGGATGGGAGGGGAGGGAGGGAGGGGGTGGAGGAGGGCACAACAATACATTTCTTCTTAGGGCACCCATTTGGCCAGCAGCAGGCCTGATTTTATTATTATACATTTTTAATATGGTGTGTGTGTGTGTGTGTGTGTGTGTGTGTGTGTGTGTGTGTGTGTGTGTGTGTGTGTGTGTATGTGTGTGTGCGTGATTATTAACAGGTAAAACAAAATAGCTACTTTCACTAGATTTATGAATCGTGTATGTTTTTATTAGAAAAGAATCAGAATATCCATCCATCCATCCATCTTCTACCGCTTACTCCTTTTTTCAGGGTCACAGGGAACCTGGAGCCTATCCCAGGAAGCATCAGGCACAAGGCGGGGTACACCCTGGACAGGGTGCCAATCCATCGCAGGGCACAATAAGAATCAGAATATTCAGGCATTTTAATATACATGTTTAATATGCTAAAACTGACAAACGAGGAATGCTTAAGGTCTGTAGTGTTTTAAATTAAGCACTTAAACACAGAAGCAGACATATCTCACAGAAAGCCTCCCTTCACTGTTTTTTTCTGGAAAAAAAATTAATTCAGCTTTTAAAACAATTTGTAATGTGAACACAAACGCACCATACTAAATCTAATAGCCCCATGCACAAATGAAACATTACAATATTGGTGTGTTCACACCTGACACTAGCTAGATAAAAAAAAGTGTAGCAGCTGATATAATAGTAGGCTATTAAATTAATTAAATTATTAGAGATGCACCGATACTAAATTTCTCAGGCGATACCGATAACCGATTATTCAGAGTGATATTGGCCGATACCGATGCTGATAGTTCTGCCTTTTATGCCTTCTTTTAAATTAATAATAATTAATTCCACAATACTGAAAGAAAATTTTTTTTAGCAGGCCTTCTTTTTATTGACAGGATATAATCGGCCCTGGACATCTGATGTTTTTAAACTATCGGCCCATAGCCAATAGAGGGAAAGATAGCCTTTATCAGCAGATACCGATTATCGGCGCATCTCAATAAATGACAAATTAGGTAATAAATTTCAGTACTACAAGATGTAGAACACACAACAAACAAGTTTCTGCATAATAACAGCAATAAACTCTGTCCAAACACTTACAGTTGTGCATGAAGGTGTATGTGATTGTGCCCTGTGATGGGTTGGCACACCATTCAGGGTGTCCCCGACCAAGTTCCCTGGAATAGGCTCCAGGCTCACATGTGACACTGTGTAGGATAAGTGGTCAGTGGACAATGGATGGATGGGTGGATGTATGGATAAAAATTGGATAAACTTTTCATACTCACATGCATACCACAGAATTCTCATGCACTCTCACGTGGATTTGTCTCAACTGGATGATTGTCGCAGTTGACAAAATCCTGACACAGGGTACACAGTTGACTCAGGGCACTCAGTTCATTCGCTGATTCAATTATTTTAAATCAAATGTAAATTGGAATGTTTAGAAAAATGTTTGGGCAGCACAGCGGTGCAGTGGGAAGCATTGCCACCTCACAGTTACTGAGTCCCCAGTTCGATTCTAAGCTTGGAGTTTTCTCAGTGTCCGCGTGGGTTTCCTCTGTGTCCTCTGGTTTCCTCCCACCTCCCCAAAAACTTGCTGGTACATGAATTGCTGACTAGGTTTGAAAAAATTTATGATTTATACCCTGACATCTAAATCAGTTTTGAAATATCACAGCTTTAGTTCTTTGGGTTTACTTCCAGGTCCCAGGTCTCTCAGCGTGACTCCGGATGGTCCAGACTCCACGTGGTCATCCCAAAATTCCTTGATTGCTCAATGCAACCTCCTTCATTCCATGACTGGAAAATCAATTGATATCTGCAATTTTTAAGGATCAATTCTTAAAATCAGTCTCAAGACTAAAACAGTAATATGTGAAGCGTATGTTTAAATGTGTGTGTGTGTGTGTGTGTGTGTGTGTGTGTGTGTGTGTGTGTGTGTGTGTGTGTGTGTGTGTGAGTTATTTCCTGATTAATTTCTGGTAAGGCTTTGTGTATAATAAATTCTGCAAGACTGTTCCTACAGGACAGAGCATTTCCGATAAGTAAACACAGAGTCATGGTTGGATTTTGGCTTTTAGCAATCTATGAAAACCCTTTCTTGTGTTGTTACACGAATGATAGGAGTGCTGAGTTCTCCAGGTCTCCAGGCCAAAACGCACACAGCTATTGATGAACCAAAAGGCAGGATAACCAAAATGGGCTGATTTCACTGAGCTGAGTTGGGCTGTTAGCTCTTCTTTATCCTAGAAACATTCTAAGTTCAGAGCCTAGGTTATTGATCGAAAGAATATGTTAAGATATTTTTTTTTAAATTAACAGCCATAGAGTACGGCCTCTCACAGAAATGATGATGTGGCTTAGGCTGAATTCGAGTTTTACACCCCTGGCTTAGCTGTGTATGGCCAAAATAGATTTATATAATAATTGCAGGCAGACAGACAGACAGACACAACACATGTTTATCAAAAAAACTTTGTTAAATATAGGTGTGCAACAATTATTGACACCCCTATAAATGTATATGAGAAAACTATATTTGAAGTATATTCAAATTGATATTTTACATTTTTTTAGTACACCTGGGTAAATAGGAACAGGAAATTGTTCAACCATGACTTCCTGTTTCACAGGGGTATAAATATGAGGTAACACAAAGGCCAAATTGCCTTAGTCATTCATAACAATGGGTAAGACCGAGGAATATAGCTGTGATGTGCGACAAAAGGTTGTTGAGTTTCACAAAATGGGAAGTGGCTATAAGAAAATAGTACAAGCAGTGAAAATGCTTTTTGGCAATAAGCACCAGAGGTGGTTTTGGCGCACACAGAGAGGTAGTGTCACGATTTCCCCTCGAGCTTGCACTGTAGCAGGCAGCGTGCTCGGAAACCCAAAGCGCAAGCTCGATGCGCGAGCCCTAAGCGTGAACCCTAAGTGAGCGCATGCTTTTGGGTTTGCAGTGTTACATTTTCCCCTCGAGCTAGCGCTGTAGCATGCAGCTTGCTCACGTGAACCCTAAGAGAGTGCACGCTTTGGGTTTTCAGTGACACTGACTTTGTTTACTTTCGACACGTGCATTTGTTATGGTTTATGTCCTGTCTCCGCCCCTGTATTGTCATTGGTTATTGTCATTGGTTTCCCGTATGTGTGTCATCATTGTTCTCAGTTGTCTTGTTTCACCCCTGATTACGTTTGTCATTTAAACCCCTCTGTCTCTTTGCACCTTACGAAGTATTACGTGAGTTTTCCGTATACAAAGCATTTGTTCTCGGTTCATTTGTTAATGTTTTGATCTCGCCCTCGGTCTCGATTCTGGTTTTGTCTAGTTTATCCCTGTTTGCCAATTGCCTGCCCCATTGCCTGTTTTTTGACCACGCTATTGTCTCATGATTTGGATTGTGCCTCTCTTTAATAAAAGCTCTTACCTGCAATTGCATCCGGCCTAACGTCCATTACGTTAATTACATGGCAGGTAGCCATATGGAAAAGTAACTCATGCCCACGGTTAAATATTTTGGTGGCTCTTTAATGTTTTGGGGCTGTTTTTCTGCCAGAGGACCTGGACATTTGTTAGTGTTGGCTCGAATTTAGCCTATTACCCAAAAACATTTAAAACTCAACTTAGAAGCCAATACTCACATCTACCTCTGAGCCCAGTTGGAGATAGAAAAAATACACCAGCCGTGAGTGAGAAGAAGCAAGGGTCCAGCTTTATTGTTCCATTCCACCACACGAGATCCACACCAATGAGAATTCTCAGAAGTGATCCCAATACCCTGAGCTTAAGCTCCAGTATTTATACTGTATTTACACACTAGATAACCCATAGGTTTCCAGAAAAGGCCTATTTCACTTACCCATAGAATTGAAACCAGGGGTTTTAATTTACACATAAAATCAGAACCCAGGCATTTCCAACAACCCAGGAAACAAAAACCCAGAGTTTCTAGTTACCTAGGTGGTCAGAAACCAGGATTCTCATTTACCTAGGTGGTCAGAAACCAGGATTCTCAATTCCCTAGGTAAAAAAAATGACGTAGACAAGACGACTAAACAACCGGGAGGGACCTTGGTCTTATCGTTATCTCGCGGGGGGGGGGTTTGACCCAGCCACCCTTATAACTGGCTCTCTTCATGGTTCTCTAAAAATTAAGGCTTTCCTTGCGAGACGAGAATCTTCACCATCTGAATCATGAGTAAGTTATATTTTCCTTTTTTTCCTGTATTTCTCGTTTATAATTTATTTTCATATTTGCACTATATTTTTTATTTTATATATATTTATACTACTTGAAAAGCGGTTTACTGTACTTCCAACTTCTTAATATCATTACAGTTCTACTGTCCTGCATATCCTACTATTCTGTTTTTTATAGAGTTTCTCTATTACTATAAGATATTATTAAAGTTATTCATGTGTGTGTATGAGAAAGACAGAGTGTGTGCGTATGTTGTGTCTACTTGCCCGCCCTTGACTGTACGAGCATGTGTGTGTGTGTGTGTGTGTGTTTTAGCACTCCTCAGCTCGTACACTTCTTTCGACTATTTCGACTAATAACCCATAAAGATCTTTAAAGTGTTTTACCAATTTATCCACTTCTGACTAAAACCGCTTCTGTATGTCTAGGTGCCGGTGCCCGTCGTCAGTCCCTTCTCTCACCGTTACTGGACCTGGATCTGGATCTGGACCTCCCTTATGTTTATTTTATGACATTTTTTATCCACAACATTAGGATACATGTCACCACGGACTCTATCAAATATCAACAGATATTAAATGAAAACCTGACTGCCTCTGCCAGAAAGTTTAATATGAGACGTTGTTGGATCTTCCAGCAGGACAATGATCCAAAATATACATCAAAATCAACACAAAAATGGTTTACTGACCACAAAATCAAGGTCCTGCCATGGCCATCCTAGCAAACCCATAGAAAACCTGTGGGGTGAACTGAAGAGGCCAGTCCACAATTATATATATATATATATATATATATATATATATATATATATATATATATATATATATATATATATATATATATATATAATGAGCCTACATCATATTTCACAAATAAATACAATCCACTCTACAAATCTTTGTATTACAGCCATCGAAATGAGTGGCAAACAAGTGAGTTTCTTTGTAAGTTTTTAAACGGTCAGAATTAAACTTTTTCCGTGGTTTTTTTTTTTTTTTTTTTTTTTTGGCAAAAATGTGAATTCCTCATCTGGACAGCCTCCACATTACCACTTGTTATCCACCATCATTAGGCTGGATGATATGTAGGGGAATCTAGTGTTATTATTAGAGCAAGGCTGTGTTTTAATTCACTGTAATAGTCTTAATGCGCTGCTGTTTGCAGTGTCTTCTTAAATCATACACATCTGAGCATGCATACATTTTATTATAATGTTTTTATCCCAGAGAGGGTATGTGCTGAAATTCTCTCTGCTGTGGGAAACAGCTGTGCTGAGTTGAATTCGGTTTATTTACTTTATATTTGAAGCTTTCAGATTCTCTTGCATAATTCACTTAACACTTGCATAATTCCAAGCTGGCAAATCACAACTTGACGACAAACATCTTTTTGTGGACAGAAGGGAAATATGAAAATATTGTCAACTCAACTATAAACCAAAAACTCAGCGGGTCAGTGTCACTGGTCTTACAGTTTTTTTGGAAGCATGTGTGATTTGCTGCACAATAAATGATTAATCCATTTTAAAATGTTCTGCATCTGTTTAGGAACTGTACTTTCAGGAGCTTGACTGGGACGATTGTGGGCTACCCACTGACCCAAATGAAAAAGAAAAGAGTCTGTGACTGCACATGTCAAAACAGAAAGAAAAAACTGAAATTATATCAACAGATCCATCACAATATACATTAACTTGAAATTCAGTGCTACAGGGATGACATATTTTTGTAGGCCAACCGTGAAGTTTTCACCCTGGTCAACTTGACAAAAAGCCAATAGGATTTTCCCATTGGCTTTTTGATTATTGCAGAAAATAAGCTCTGTGACCAACAAAAGTTTATGATTTTTACATGTTTTGTTCAAGATAATCTTCACAAATGAACACAACTTTTAAGTAGTTTATAGCCGAAATACAATCGCCAGAAGTGAAAAGCTAAAGTTTGGCTATAAACAAACTAGACCACGGTCATGACTTCAACCTCACCGCCATTAAGCTTTGTAGCACTACAATTTGAAAAGAAAAAACAAAAAACACTACAATTGGAAAATATTATAAATAGATAAATATGGATTTATAAATTGATAAATACTATACATTGATAAATTTGGAAAGTTTGAGTAGGAATAGTTTGCAAGAGCATGATTATAAATAAAACAAGGCTGTAGTATATGAGTTTTCCTGTTCACGTCGCGATGACTTCTATATAGCCAACTGTTAGCAACCGTATTTTTCAAGACACATAAAAGCTTAACAAAATCACCAGTGGGGTATTACTGATGTATTTTATGTCATAGAATAGAGAAGAACACGCGAAGTAAAAGAGCAGCTCCTTTCTTATTTTCAGATGAACAAATTTAACTTGCATGGATCTGACGGTAGAGGTTTTGTGGAGAAAGGAAAGCTCGTCTTCCCTAAAATCCCATCAAAATGTGGCACTTAAATGTTTACCAAAGTGTCTACATTATTCATTCATCTTGATGGTATTCGATATTTCTGTGAATCAAATGATCAAATATCTCACTGCAATATCATTCCTTTAACTCAAACTCTTTCCAGTGAACAGCCCAGACTGCACAAAAATCTCATTTGAAGCCCAACAAAGAGCTTCAAATGGAGTCTGTTAAGTCCCTCCACCATGGTCCCTTTGACAAACCTGTTACCGTAGAAATGATAAACACATTAGAACTAGCACATTAATATAAACCTATTATTCATGTTAAATGTGTAGAACTTTATAGTATATAAATATATACTACAAAGCATGAAGGTGGAACTTGTGTTCACTGATACCATCATGATGGTGTACAGAGGCATTGTGAATGTAAGTTTCTTAAAATCAGCGAAGAAATTATTCAAGCAACAGAATTGGATTTTACAGCAGAATAATGATCCAAAGCATACCCCACTGACTTTTGAAAGAATACTTCACCAAAAATAGAATGAAAGTCTTAGAATGCACAGCCCTGACCAAAACCCTATAGAGCAGAGGGGATCACAACATTTTGAAAATCTATTTTTTTGGGAAATGTTTTGCTTGAAAATTGTGCTTGCTGTATCTTTCTTCAAAATAATTTCCACTTGGATTGATATGTTTTGTAATGCAGTGAAAGTCACACATTTGTAAGTGTGGTACAAGTGTCAAATTAACTTTGTTGGTGCTACAGTAGTTAGATAGATTGATTCATTAATTGATTATCAGCAAGCATGACTTTAAAAGATGCCCACCTGCACCCCTAGTCAAAACAGGCTAAATCTTACCCTGAATCCAAGGTGTGTTTTCCAATAAAACATCAATGCAAAATTAACAGAAAAATACTTGGAAATACTTGTGTCATGTGATTCCGATATTACAAAAAGGACAATGAATACAATTTTATAACTGCTTTATTATTGTTGTTATAATGATAAAAGGAAGAAAAAAAACCCTAACAAATGAGCTAAACACAAACCCTTCCTTTATACCTGGTACATATATAATTCATGATCATATAAATCATATTCCATATAATTGATCATACATGTGGTTCAGTATCAGCATAGACATTGAATACACAAGAATATAAAGACAGCAGTGAACTACAGTATAGTAATATTGATATGAATGCATAATGACAAGGCCAAAGAGGTGGTTAGGAGACTTATTTATCCATTATTTTCAGACAATCCATTTAATAAAACAAGCAGGAAATTGAGTACACTAATGTAGTATAATCATATCTATACATGTGTACTAATGTAGTCTAATGTATATACAATGTCATACTGTGAGTATACATTACAAATCCAATATAAGATCTTTATATTGACCTGTAAAAATGACCTGTAATAAACATCAAAAAGGTCAAGTGACCTTGCTGACTACAAGTGAACCAAGAAAGCAAGAACTCTACCTTCCTGCACCAGTGGCTTAATGCAAATCCACTTCTGCGTTTAGTGATTGCGAACTGCATTTGCTGCCATTGTTCCTTTTCACACTGGTAGTTTTAAAACTCTGCTACTTATGCGTCCACATTTGCAAATATGAAAGTGTTTTAAAAGGTCTACAGAACACAAAATACTCTTGAATTTGACTGTGATCACAACATGCATTTCTTCTTCTCGCTTGTTTTCCGTCCTTTCCCCGTTGCCCCTGCACTGCAGGGCCTTCCTCCGCACTGCATTCCTTGCGTGTCCTTTGTGCCCTCCCCTTTCTCCATTATTCTGCGCACTGAGCGTTTCGGTTTACGATTGTTAGAGTCAAGAAACTGGACTCTGAAACCACAATATGGTTTGGGCATAAGGACGACATCTTTGTCAAGCACATGCAGATACTGGCTAGGATCTACCACTGAGCACAGGCTTCCATATTCTTTGTTATGCTGAGCCCACCTGAACAGGAATCTGTTGCTGAACATTTTGGGCTCACTCTGTGCCTGTATCTGCAAAGATGGGAGGGAAAATGGCATTCAAAACCAAATATTAACTATAAACATAAACAAAAAGTAATTTCTTCTTAATAAAACCATGAGATATGATTAGAGAGTTCCAGCAGCATACATAAAAGACAAGACACAAATACACATAAGATAAAAAAAAATTAAATACTGAATATATTGAAAAATTGTATTAAATTTAAAGATAGAAATATAAAAATGTATGCATAGCATAGATATAATATAAACAGTAAACATAAATAGTATGTATCATATACATCTATAGCTATACTAAGGTGCAAGAAGAACATTATATTGTGTTGCAGTTCTGTGTTGCAGATAATACATACATGTACAATAATGCATAACAATAACAAAATCAATCTGGCCTATTCAACATTTGAGTAAAACAAGACATGGGCAAGCTTTTATAGAAAAATAAGTTCATGTGGAGAAATTACCTTTAACTTAAGTTTTTTCTCCGAGTCCTCCTCCACTACAGGAAAATACTTCTTCTTTTTCAGCTCAAAGCAGAACGCCATGTGAAAGGTTTTGTCTCGTTTATTCGGCACCTTATATACAGTCACTGAACCATGGAGAGAAGTGCAAGTTCAAATTTATAATCACAATACAGATACCAGATATCACTGATGCCAAATATTAATGACATTTTATAACTAAAAATGTGTCAGAACTCCTATAAACACAAACAAGCCAAAAAAGGGGAAATTTAGGATCTTTCTTTACTTACAGTTTGATGTTTTTCTCTGCGAATGTTCAACAATGATTTGATGAAATCTTCCTTGAGATGTCTTGCGTGGCTTGATGTTGGCGGATTTCCCACCGCTGATCTCCAAGCGTGCACACTTCCTCTCTGGTGTAGGAGTGGGTCCCATTATTTAGTGAACTAGGAACAACATTACATGCCTTTTGAGTGTCAAGACTTGGCTCTGGCTTGCACACTTAAAACCAGTGGTAGACGAAGTACATACACCGTTCCTGTACAAATACCCTGCTTTTGAATGTACTTATGTATCAAAAGTAAAAGAAGGCTACTGATCTGTGAGAACTATATTTTAATAATTAATGCAATCAAATGTTCCATTCTCCTGATCATCATACCTTTTTAAGAAGAGAGTTTTTATTTATTTAATTATTTATTTATTTAAAAAAAATATTGTTACAGGCACACAATGAGAGTCATTAGGGGGTTAACATTACTCTGTTCCTGTCCTGATTATAAAACAAAACGTGATTGGTTGGAGCGAGACCGTGCTACATTGTCAGTGCAATGTCGCCGTTAGCCGATTGGCTTGCATAGGCGGTGGGCGGAGTTCAACAATTTTTGCATTTGTGTGCACTCTTGACGCTAGAAATGTTTCAAAAGGCACAAATACCTACAGCAATCCACAAATGCACAAGGCAGAGTTGTGTTTGTGACATAAAAACATATTTGTAAAAAAATTAAATGATTTGCAAATCTCATTTTATTTATTTGTCAATTGAATGTATTTTTGTGAAACTACTAACATATATTTGTGGCTTTCATTCAATGCATTTGTGAATTTGTTACATTTTTTGTAAATCTCACTACATTTATTTGTGGATCATACTCTATTTATTTGGGATTATGAAACAATTCTAACCTCATATCCACATGGGGGGGGGGGGGGGGGGGCTGTGATCTCATTTGCTTTGAGGTCAAACATGCATAAAATGTTCCACTATAATTTAATTGTAAAATTAAAACATTTTAAAATGTAAAAGCGGTAATTCCCCGAAAAACAATCTGTGCAACAGCGCTCAATCAGTTTCAGCTAGCAGCTCGTTTTTTCTGCAGTCAGAAAATCACTATTTATGAATGAATCAATATGTCTAAGAAGTGTAAAAGTGCTGATGACTCTTCATCAAAAAAGAAAGTAAAGCTATATTTCAAGAGTTATTTTAACTTCAGTTTTATTGAAGAACAGGACAGGACTTGACGTTTAAGGCTCTGGGTTTTTGATCGGAAGATTGCAGGTTCAAGTCCTAGCACCGCCAAGCTGCCATTGTTGGGCTCTTGAGCAAGACCCTTAACCCTCTCTGCTCCAGGGGCACTGTATCATGTCTGACCCTGTGCTCTGACCCCAGCTTCCTGACATGCAAAGAAAAAACTATTTCACTGTAATGTATATGTGACCAATAAAGACTAATTATGATCATTGTCCAATGGACCTGTTTCTCTAAGACATGATACATCTTTTATTTACAGCAGTGGTTTCCAATCTTTTTTTACCTTGGAGGCCCCCCCCCCCCCCCCCCCCCCCCTTTTTCTTTCTTTCTTTTTTTTTTTTTTACAGCAGTGGTTCCAAACCATTTTTCCCCTTTATTTATTTCCAGCAATGGTTCTTTGGTCTTTATGGTATTACTCTAAAAGCTAATTAAAGGAAGTTGTTCTTAAGGTCCAGTTATGAGCCTTAAATAATTACTAAAGGTCTAGGCTGATCGATGCACCCATAAAGAGTACCACGCCAGCGACAAGAAAATGTACAGTTCAGTTACGGTTTTGAGAGTGTACTATGTACCACATAGACCATTTTTCGTTTGAAAAGAAAATTTTTCAGGCTGGACTTTCTCAAAAGGCTCTTGGGAAACTCAGGTTTTGGGAAACAGTCCAGTTGGATTTTATTCATTTTGTTCCTAAAAAAATAAAATAAAAATAAAAGTACCACGTCGTACCTGGACTGTACAATATATAAAATCACATATTTGCTGTATTACTCATTCCTCTTCTCTCCACGTTGCGCATCTCAAAATTTACCCAACGGGGCACCGAACCTCAGGTTATTGCACAAATGCACTTTCGCTAATCCAACAAAGCATTAATAGCAATAATACAATTATTAGCAATTATTTGTTTCCAAAATGAAGTTTATGTTGATACTAAGTTGATGGTAAACTATTAATGGCATAAGACTGACCTGATTTGAAGAAGAGCACTGCGTAGATTCTGTTGCGGCGGACAGGGATGCCAGGTCTGTCATATTTATACTCCAAAAACCAGCCCCGGGTTATAAAAACAACCCAATATCAAATCTCAACATATGCCCCTCCCAGACATATTCACTGCTTTATCTCTGCTCTTAACCACAACAATATTATTTCAACCTGTATTGTAGCTCAAAGGTTACAAAGACAATACATTTTAAACAAGTCAGAACAAAACAAACAAACAAAAAACATGTAGTTCCTTTTTTAACCAATTTCCCTTTCTGTTCCCTTTGGTCCCCTTTTAACCAATGTCCTTAACATAATTAGACTACTTTTGTAGGGACAAATAAAGAATATTTGTAATACAGAGTATCAGACATTTATAAAAAAAAAATAATGTACAGAAATAACCATATCAAGTTACCTGCTGTGCATATTTATATAATTTTTCTGGGAAAAAGAAAAACAAACAAACCTACATACGTCAAGTAATTTGTGTTATTTTGTCTGCATCTGGATTGTTACCTTTTCAGAAATTGCTTCCAGCATAAAACTATAGATTGCATATTTTGTTTGTCTGTTTGATCAACATATCTCCAGTATTAAAATACAGTATCACACAAAAGTGAATACATCCCTCACATTTTTGTAAATATTTGATGATATCTTTTCATGTGACAGCACTGAAGAAATGACACTTTGCTACAATGTAAAGTAGTGAGTGTACAGCTTGTGTAACAGTGTAAATTTGCCGTCCCCTCAAAATAACTCAACACACAGACATTAATGTCTAATGTTTCACTTAAGGGTGTACTCACTTTTGTTGCCAGCGGTTTAGACATTAATGGCTGTGTGTTGAGTTATGTGTGATGTGATGATCAGGTGTCCACAAACCTTTGGCCATATAATGTATATTGTGATATATTTTCAGATTTCCACCTTTTTCTAGGCTTTCTCGCCGTAAAACAAAAATCTCCAAGACAGGTCCTGGAACGTGTCATTAATGATGTCAGGATATTTGGTAAGCATGACTTTAGTTACCAGGGTGATTAACATGAGACTGCCTATTCTTTAGAAGACCTAACATTAGATCATGAAATAAAAAAAAAATAAAAAAATTACTACTGCTGCTGATACTACGATGCCTGCCTGCAAGGACATGTCAATCAATGCATTTAAAAGAGTAAAAAGCTGTATGAAAGTGGACATAAAGGAAGAGTACGATGTTGTGACTTTGCTGTCCAATGCAATGGTAAACAAAATCAGTCTCTTAATGCAACAAAACATTGCTGAGGAATGTTAAGGGAGCTGGAATGTATTCAGTACAAATGTATACAAACTAATTGCAGTAATTGGTTGTGAGTACCGTGGATGAACGGATGAGAACAAAATAATACCTCTAGAACCTAGAGCTGCTCTGTCCTTTTGCCAGTCATGCCCATGAGGGACTCTAATTCATCAAGCATGATGGGAAAATATATTATGGAACTTTTCAGAATCAAAAGAAGAAGAGAATATCATCAGCCAGTTTGTGCTCAGTCCTTTCCCACATCTCTTTCTTGTCCCGAATCATGTGCAACTCTATACACTTAGCATCACTGTGAATGCTCTTCAGTCACATTCCCATTACCCAAATCTGATCATTACAGGAAACACTCTTCCATCACCTCTCAGTGATTTTAGCCTTCACACAATCTTTTTGTGTGCTGGTTTTGTTTTGGTTACCTTTCCCTGATTGCTCAGAAGTCTTTGGACTTGCTGACCTGCAGTGAATCCTCTCCAATAAACTGAAGGTACAGCCATGGGAGATTCACTCAGTGGTTTTGCATCTGAAGTCACTTGTTTTGTCTGGTAGCCAAATTATCTGTATTCCACCTGAGTTTGACCTTTTTTAACAGGTTTTAGTCACATCCTCACTATCTGGACTGAAATTTGTGTTGTCATAGTTTATCAACCTCAGCAATCTCTCTCTCTCTCTCTCTCTCTCTCTCTCTCTCTCTCTCTCTCTCTCTCTCTCTCTCTCTCTCTCTCTCTCATACTCATTATGAGGCATACAATGTCCTGCACCTCAATAGGAGCTCTTCAGGTACTACTCTGATTAGGCTCCAGTCAAACCCAAGTAAGAAATCTTGTGCCAACCTGACTGTGGGAGTATGGGGTGTAAATTTAGAGTGGGTTTGGACCAGACACAGTGACACATGTAAAGTTAAGAGTGTCTATTTATTGAAGAGGGCTTCCGTGTGGTGCAACAGAATCAACGCTTTGTCATCAGGAGATTTCACGTTTGAATGCAAACAGACCAGACACACCAGACAAATACAGACCAGCACCACCCCTTACCATAATACATATAAAGCATACGCCTCATATTTTGTAGCTCCACTGTTCAACACATTCCTGTGACTTCATACATATTTTTATACATTCACTGCTGGGTTCATAGATGGTCCTGGTCTAGTTGGCTCAGACATTACTACTTCTTTCTGCAGCTGAGTGCCACAGAGGAAAAGAATTGTGCACTCCGGGAAGCACTGATGGCATGCAAGGCACGAATTCAGGAAGCTGAAAGAGAGAAAGAGTGGGAGATTGAAAACAAAGAAGAGTGCTTACAATCTTCTGATTGTAAAATAGAAATTTGGGTTACAGGTAATTATAGAAAAGATAACTAAGTGCTCATTGGCTCTATTTTATGAATGAATGAATGAATGAATGAATGGATGGATGGATATATGGATGGATGAATGGATGAATGCATGAATGAATGTTTTTTCAGTTATGGCCCTGAAAAGAAATCTGGTGGACAAGCACACCATCATGGTCAGAGAGAGAAAGACCTCAATGTAAATGAAGTGGAGCTTGAGGAACTAATCAAGAACCTCAGATATAAGATGTATGCTGTTTTTCCATTCACTCATTTCAATATTAGGAAAAAGAATTCATTTTGTCACTGATTTCAATCTTTTTAAACTCTGAAACATTACCATTCATTTCCATTGTGTTGTCATTTAAGATAAAGTACAATCACGTCGAATGTACAACAGGCGTCAACTGTGGTGCAAGCAGGGACAACACCTGGTTCTGGATTGATTTAAGGGACAGCAGAATATAACGGAGGTACGACACCACCTGGAGGCTGACCTTTTCCAGTGCAGCCAGACCTCAGAAGGGAAGAACTCTTTGGAATTTCCAATTAAGAAAGCCTCCAGGTATGTAACACAAGCTGAAGCACAGAATGAACGACATACAGCTCAGTGAGATAGAAATAAACAGGGATTGATTGAAGAGAGCAATCAATCAGGTGCTGAGAGACTGTTAAGGATGAGATTAATGAAAATAATGAATGAAATGAAATCAAAGGGCCTTAGTGGTTAGCATGTTTGTCGCTCACCTCCAGGGTTGGGGGTTCAAATCCTGTTTCCGCCCTGTGTGTGCGCAGAGTTTGCATATTTTCCCTGTGCTTCAGGGGTTTCTTCCAGGTACTCCGGTTCCTTCCCCAAGTCCAAAGACATGCGCTGTAGACTGATTGGCATTTCCAAACTGTCCGTAGTGTGTGATTGAGCCCTGCAGTTGTCCAGACCTTTTGCCTTGAGTTCCCTAGGATAGTCTCCAGGCTCCCCGCGACACTGTGTAGGATAAGCAGTATGGAAAATGGATGGATGGGTGGATGGAAGCAAAGGTCCATGCAACTCTCCTTTTAATCCCAGTATATAACATACAAAGGCACAATGTTGTGGAACATGTAGATGCTTATGATTTCAACTTGAAAGAAATTATGAAAACCCCTGTCAGTGCTCTAGTAGTGGTGTCTCATGCATTAATTCTGATGACCCCACATTGTTTTTCATATTCTTTATCTCTGCCTCTTTTTCAGCCTCTCACCTCTTCTCATCACTATTGCTAGTTGTCCTATGTGTCAAAGGTTTTTCTGTTTACACTGTAAAGAATTCTGCATCACCCACTGCATTATTACAGCTATGTAATGTTTATTACAATGGCTGCTTTGGTTACAGGTGAAGAGCTTTGAGTCTCTCCACATTTGCCTTGCTTTGAAGAGGAATGTATTATCTGCTAGATCTGAAATATCTGAATATCTCTTGAGTTACTCAGCTAAAAGATTCATTCAGATGTTAATCCTGTTAGCGCAAATAATGTGCAGATTTGTTTCTATGACTAATGGTTAGGACAAGCATACTGATTTGTTCAGACAAGAAGAAAATTGAGCAATGTATAAAATATATACTAATATATGTTACTATTTTGTGTTATTTTATGTTTGTCCATGTTCAAGATGGTACAATGTTGTATGGCCTTGTACAACCTGCTTTCATTTCAATTCGAGCAAGTTTTTAAAAAATACTGACAGGTATATTACCAGACAAGCTCCATGTAAGGAACTTGTCAGCAGTGAACAAAACAGATGTATCCCAATATAGATTTGTTCATCTTAGTGACTTGTGACAATGTTTGATTTATTAATAAACGTCACATCACACATTTTAATAGTTTATTGTTAGATTTAATGTCGTGGAACGTCCAATAGACAAGTTATTTCTTGTTATCACTTATGTTATAGTTGTTTCTCTCTAATGACTCCTAACAAAAAAAAAATCATCACCAGATCAAGGTTTTACTTTGTTAAACACATAAAAAAAAATCTATTTATTATTAGTCTTCTTAGAACTTATTATTAGAACTTGAGTCTGCCGTACAAGTTCCTGTGAATGAGTTGTTTCTATGAAAACCAATATGTATTAGAACGAGATATAAACCTATTGTTCAGGTTAAATCCTGAACTACTATCTAAGACATCAGATTTGAGATATATTTAATGTTGTTCATGTCATATAAGCATAATAACTTTGCTTACTTATTTTGGAAGAATTTACTTAAAGTGTGGTTTTATTTATGATTCACTTTTATTGGCACAGAGTCTTGGTTTTAAGGGATTAAGATAAAATCATTCATAGGTAGTAAATTGTTGCTGTTTTGCCATTTTCACTCTTTTTTCCAATTCAGAAAACTGGAATCAGCAAATCTCAAATTCCTTACCAGCTGAGACTGGTTAATCGTGCAGTGTAACTTCATTTCCTGTGATTAGGACATTAATGTATGTTGTTGCCTTACAATGATCTGCTTTTTACTCCAGTGAACTTTGGGCCAGTTTTATCAGAGCAACTCCAGTAAATTTTACGAAAAGTTGTTGTTTGGGCTTAGATGTGAGTAAAGGACCATGACATCAAGTTGTCAAGAGTTCACCCTGATTCAGTGGTAGCTCAGTGGACTCATTGGACTATTCAACTGAAAGGTTCTGAGTTCAAATCCAAGTACCAAGCTGTCACTGTTGGGCGCTTGAGCATGGCCCTTACACCTCAACTGCTCAGTTGTATAAATAAGATAAACGTAGGTTGCTCTGTATAAGGGTGTCTGCCAAATGCTGTAAATATTGGGTGGTTTATTTATTCCCATGCTGACAAAAAAATCATCTTTGTACTCATCTGTCTGTCACAAACATGCTCATTTATCCAACACTAGTGAGACAGCACTAAAAATCAGACCTAGTTAATGTATAGTTTTAACGGTCAGGTAATGGTAGTCTGTTCAGCAAGTTATTAATGTGGTGAAAGCAGACTCAGCAGTAGCGTTGAACACAGCAGAGACCATGAGAGAACTGTAATTCACAGACTCTTTCAGACATGCAGTCTTGTATTTGTTGCCAGGTTCTTGTTGCATATTGGGTCCTTTGTGAACCAAAAAACATCAATTTATATTTATTCATTTAGCAGACGCTTTTATCCAAAGCAACTTACAAATGAGGAAATACAAGCAAAGTGATACATCAAGTGGAAAACAAAACAAGTAGTGCTACCGTACACGATCTCTAATTGAGTTCTAGAGAAGCAGAGCAGAGGTGTAAGAGCCAGTTTAAATGCACAATGTTTATTATTATTATTTTTTTTATGTATAAAAGGGGGAAGGACAAGTAAGGTGTCAGTTAAGTGTTCATGGATGAGGTGGGTCTTTAGTTGTTTTTTTGAATATAGTGACAGATTCTGCTGACCGGATTGAGGTTGGAAGTTCATTCCACCATTGAGGGACAGTCAGTTTAAAGGTTCTGGAAAGGGACTTTGTGCCTCGCTGAGTAGGCACTACCAGGCGTCGGTCGTTAACTGATCGCAGATTGCATGAGGGAACATAAACCTCAGGGAGAGTGTTGAGGTAGGGAGTGGTGTAGTTTCAGACAAGATCTTGTATGTGAGCATCAAGGCCTTGAATTTGATATGGACAGCTACAGGAAGCCAGTGGAAGGAGATGAAGCGGGGTGTGACATGGGTTCTGTCAGCTGGTTAAAGACAAGGTGTGCTGCTGCATTCTGAATCATCTGAAGGGGTTTGATGGAGCTGGCTGGGAGCCCCGAGAGTAGTGAGTTGCAGTAGTCCAGTTTTTAGATAACAAGAGCCTGGACTAGTAGCTCTGTAGCCTGTTCTGTGACATTTCTTGATGTTGTACAGATTGAACCTACAGGATCGTGCAGTTGGTCTGTAAAGGTCAGTTTACAGTCTTTTTGATTCACTTTCCATCATATTTTTGAATAGTATTCTGGCTGTTTCACTGCATTTTCTGTCTTCAATTCGGCACAGTGGTACAGCGTGTAGTGCTGCTACTTCATAGCTCCCCGTTTTGATCCTGAGCTCGGGTTACTGTATATGTGAAGTTTCTGTTTATGTTCTCCCTGTGCCCGTGGCGGTTTTGTACAGGTTATCCATTTTCCTCCCACAAAAAATGCTGGTGAATTAACAACTCTAAATTACCAATGCGTGTGCCTTTTGCAAAGTGTTCCTGGAAGAGGCTCAGGATCAAGAGCATCCCTGACCAGAATATGGCTCTTACTGAACATACATGAACACACACACACACACAGAGACAAGTATCATTTCATCAGCAAAGAATTTTTATTTGTCATTGAAAGGAAGTTGTTGGGAGTGTTACAGCAGAATGATGTTGACTGAACAGCTGCCTTTTTCATGGGACATGGTACAGAAAGACCTCAACTGAAGGCAAAACTGAAACTGATATTAAAAGTAGTATAAAACTGCTATTGCTCCCAGGTGGTGTATATGACAAGAGTTTTAAACCAAAACCTGAAGAAAGTGTTCACACATCGAGGCTATGTGTGACAAATGTCACAGTCTGTAAATTCTCGTTTTTCTCTAGACAAAATGAAATGTTTAACGATACAGCATACAGTGATCAAAACAGGTACAAAAAGATCAGACGGAGTGGTTGTCAACTGTAACAGATATAACATACTTTAAAATCTCATGGAAAAGTGATGTAGATTGATGAGAATGGGCTGTTCTGGGAAATTCGTGATGTCTTATGCATATTCAGATAATACAAATAATATAAAAGGCTAAAAGAAACATTTCTCTAGAGGAGGGATTTTTTTTCCAAGTCAAATTGTGGAGAGAAAGGTTACAAAGCATCTTTAATATTGTTTCTATGTTCTTATGGCCTTAGTGTCAATAAGGACCAGGTGGAAAAATTAAGGAGGAAAAAAACTAAACAAAACAGAAGAAATATCCCACTGGATAATTGCATCCAAGATTTGTTTAAATAAGCCTGTTATAACTGAATCAATTCTATATTCCTATATATAAATATATTTCTATATATATTTCTAATTTCATGTTTAAAAATAAGTATTTAACCCCTATTGGGTGAGTTTTACATTGAATATAATGCATTTTCCAGTTACACTCTTTTTTCTTCTTCAATTCACTAACGTCTAACACGAACAGATACTGAATCTCCACTTCAAGCGCTGGTCTAAAACAGGTTAATATAGTATCCTTTAAAAAATAATGAAGTTTCTGCATTAACTTTCAGAGTATTTAGGAGCAAAGTGTCAAAGTATCAGTATCTTTTAGGATAATAGTGGCTGTGTGCTTTGTCAACCTTCGACTATCTCTGTAGGACAGATTTATAATAATTTAGTATGTACATTGAACTGGTTTTGTATTTTACATGTTTGTAATAATAATAATAATAATAATAATAATAATAATAATAATAATACATATAAGTAATGTTTAAGGGGCATGGTGAAATGTTTCATAGCACCTTTTTTGTGTAAATGGTCCACGTAATGTGTCTGTATATGTCCAAGTTTCTGCTTGAACTTTTTGAAATGAAATCTTAGCCCAGAAACTGGAGCCAAAAGTAAATAAATCCATTAACAGAGACCTGAAACACAGGTGAAAAAAAAATCCATGAACCAAACTTCCTGATTATTAAGTTTGTTGTTGTGAACTTGCTGGTCTTCTGTCTAATTATGGCAATGCAACACTGTAAATAACCTCAATAAGTAACACTGTATATGCTCACATTGTGTTCATAAGCACATTAAGAACAGGTTTTTTGGTTGGTTTAATTCTGCCTTTTTTCTTACATGCCATTTAAAAACAGGTCTGCACCCCAAAAAAAGTAGCTTTCACTAACTAGGCCTAGTACAGCTAGCTTAGCTAACTAGCTAGAGAAAAATCGCTTAGCTTAGCTAAGCTAGCTCTGTGTATGCTTTACAGATTCTTCTATTTTATTTACGCCATGTTTGTCAGTCACACAACTTTATTCGCGATGGGTGTTTTAGTATTAAAGTTCGTCATGCACATCCTTTCGAGGGTGTCCAACGCGGGGGTGGTGGACACAAAAGCCCGGTCCTGTGGGGGGATAAGAAATCAGTCGTCGTCCACGTCGTCTCCCTCGGACTCTTCGTCCGCTCTCCGCTCGTACATTTTATCTCTCTGCCTCTCCTGGATCTCCTTCATCTCCTCGGCGTAGCGACAGAAAGCTCCCCCGAACTTGCTCCAGGCTTTAAACGGCACCGTGATCGAGTTCCGGTAGCTGGGCTTCACCTCGCTGACCCGCAGAAACACGCCGTATTTGTTGGCGCCAACGTCGAAGAAGAATCGCTTCGAGTCCACGGTGATTGACGTACCCTCAGGCAGCTCGCTGTAGCCGCCGGCGCCGCATCCAGGCCCGGCTAGCTCGTCATCATCGCCGCCGTAGTCGTCTATCAGCTTGGCCAAGGCGTCGCGGAACTCGATTAGTCCCTGAGCTGGGAGGGCGATGGTTTGTCCCGACTGCATGGCCGCCCCAGGGGCCACTCCCCCTCCTATCCCGAACCCCGCGCCGCGGTTAACGGTCTGACGGATCCTCAGGAACCTCCCGCGCTGGTTCTCCTTCAGATCGAGGTAGTATTTGCGGTTTTCCCTCACCAAGAACTCGCTCTTTAAGGCCCGTCTTGGACCGCCGTCCTCCCCGCCCGAGGACTGTGCGATCTGCTCCGGGGTGCTAGGCCCGAGCTGGGCGTAGTGCTCGATGAAGTCGCCCAAGTAGTCGCGGAATTCCGCTGCCACCGACATAGACAGCGTCAGCCGACTTTTAGAGCCGCCGGCGCCGACCTCAGCGATCTTCACGAATCGGCCCTTCGAGTTCTGCTTCACGTCCAAGTAGAAACGCTTGTTCTGGATGTCCAGGCGTTTGGAGGCCAGCTCCTGGGTCTCTTCTTGATCCCGATGGAAATGGGGGAATCCGCTGCCTCCTCCACCACCGCTGCTACCACCGCGCTCACTCCCACTATCCCCATCCGCCATCTTCACCAGCAGCGGCTTCTCTGCGTTCTAGCACTTTGATGCTGTCATTTTTCCCCACCCGTATACCGAGAAAACCCCTTCCTACACTAAGATTGACGTGTTTAAGATAATAAATTTGGTGATAAAATAATAAAAAGACAAACAGTGCGCAAAACAACAATATTATTACTTGTGATTTGGCGAAACACGCTTGTAATATATTGTTATTAGCGCCACGATGCTTCTGAGATGCGCTCGAAGTTCCTAAGGTTGCTACGGTGACGTGAACGACTTCTAAATTATCCAATTCATGAGCGTTTCCATAAAATACTAACCAATCCCAGAGTAGGAGGCAGGGTTTGTTGGAATACGAGTGGGAAAAAGAAATCTGACCTGACCTCAACTGAGTATGGCTTCCCTATAACCCGATTGGACTAGGCGCTTGTCTGTTAAGGCAGCGCTACCAAACCTAGCTTTCTTATTAGTCTATTTGTCAATCGTACCCTTAGTCCCGCCTCACTCTGTTGTCAGTTGTGTTTAATGGAGGATTCGGTTTTACTGTTTTCTCAAACGTGATTAATATTTTGTCAAAGAACACTGTAAAAATAAATAAATAAATAAAACAACTACCCGTGAAATAAAGATTGTACAGTAGTAAAAATTCTATGAATAAATATTTAAAACTATTAGGACTCGAACAACAGTTAAATGTACTACACAATTATAATATATATAACTGCACATAATATATAACCTTCACAGAAAATACAAACTATTATCTTAACTGCAAAACTAAGAGATTAGATAGATAGATAGATAGATCTTCATACAGTTGAAGAGGGAGTAAAAGTTTTGAGTACATTTCATAGTTGTAGTAAGTCCCGCCTTCACTCTGTATGTGCAAAATACCGTTCATCGGTGGGGGATGGGGGGGGAAAGCGTTTAGCAACCTGTAATGTCATTGGCTAGTCGTCAAATTCGAATCAACAACGGCGTACGTGATTGGTCATTGCCTCTGCTAGTTTACCTTGAAGTGTTTCTCTTCTAAACGGAGGTTTATTGTTCCTCTCTGTTTGAGGCCAAATTGATTTAGCGTAGTCCTCCCGGAATTCGTTCCCCGAACAACCAACCTTTACAATGGTATGTTTTTTTCTTATTTAATTTGTCGTTATTGCATCTTATATACATGTTTTGCGATTTGTTGAATGTAGCGTGTGTTTGACGTTATTAACTGTTTGAATGAACAAACGGCGATTTGTGCTAATCCGCTAGCTTAGCTTCATCGTTGTCCCCGCGCGCTAACAGTTTCGGAAAACGGCGTGTTGTTTGTTTTAGGATAATTTGCAACTCCCCCCCCCCCTCCCTCCACCGTTGATGTTATTTCGTTTTCTAGCGGTGGTTATTTACACTGATCGGAATTGACATCTTGTTGATTACGAACTGATATTTTTGTTTAAGATGAGTGATCTTTAACTAGGAAGCTACTGGCGTAATACACCGCTGGTTTGGATTGTTTACCTTTCCTGGCTGCTGATACAACTCGCCTGGTTAGCTAGCTGACATTACAGTGAATTTGATATCCAGAAAAGCTGTAAAATTTTGTTTTTATGGTCACAATGTTTTTTGTTCGAACGAGCGAGATGAGCTTTATTTTTCAACACCAGTCAGTGTAGATTTGGTTTTGCGGCTTGTTTTGGATCTTGTGTGCTAACTAGGTTTATTTTACCAGCTGCTAAAATTCATTGAGATCCAGGAAGCTATTTGTGGAACCGAGCTATTATTATTATTTATTATAATTATAATTGTTGTTATTATTATTATTATTATTATTATTATTATTATTAGCATGTTATTTTATAATATAGTATACTTTTATTGCCACCTGTGATGCGTTTAGGTAACACTTAATCAATTTTCAATATCTAAACTCGCTAACTACCAAACAGTAACGTCTTAATATTAACGCAAAAACATATTAATGCCAGTGTTTAGTATGTGGATTATTACCTAAAATCTTTTGATTTGTCTGTCTATGGACTACAAACTCTACAGTCAAACTTCACGTAGACTAAAAACGCCATTGATTGAAATGGCACAGCATGTTACGTATTTCATCTGAATCGTATAAACAGTGTAATAAATCGTGTGTCAAGTCGGCACCGTGGTTCGGTTCACATCGGAGTCGATTCCAAGATGGGTCGGTTCAATGATTGCACGGGTTTCGAATTAAGAGTCAACTTCAAGACATTGGAGTCGATTCCGCACTCCGCAAACGATTCACCGTGCGCGCGCTCACACACGCCAAGCAATATTTATTTAGCATCGAGACATGCAGGGGATATGTTTTGCCTTTACTTTAAATTTATCTGAGTTTATAGATATATATGTACAAAAAAAAGTGTGCAGAACCAATAAAAAAGTTCAGAACATATTGCCTTGAGTTAAGTTTCGGTTTCATTTGATCTGAACTGCTATTAAAAAAGAGCATTTTTAAAAAATAAATTACCCAGTAATTTAGAGCTGTAACAGTTATTTAAGTATATATCATATATACATAATGACCTAGTGATAAGTGAAAGTGAGAGAGCATGCACAGCTCCTTAAAGTTTCAGTCCCTCCAGGATTTTGTGATCACAAAATGAAGCAAATTCCACAAAAGTTTAGCAATTTTTCAAAATTACCACAGATTTGGGTCATGTGACGTCATCACAACGTGTACCCAGCCAATACGCTCTTTGATTCACATGTGTCAAATACTAGTACACCTGAAAGGTCTCCTTTGCCAACAAACATCACTGTGAAAGGCTGTGCAATTTTTTTTGCCAATTCCAAGTAGTTTTCCACAAAAAAATAAGTTACATCGCAAATAAAAAGAACAACTGCAGCAAATTCAAGCATTTTGTGCCACAACAATCTAAAAAAATTCAGCGAAATCCTGTATGGACTGAAGTTTAGGGTCATGTCATTTATGCCAACTTTCCTTATGATGGTTTTATAGAAGTATGAGCATAGTGAAATTTTATGCTTAACCATTTTCACAGGTTTAGAAATGTTGCATGTTTAAAAAATAAATAATGTCTGAATAAAATTGCATGTTTGCTCACTCTGGAGTTAAAGCTAAGCTTCTGTGTTTCATTAAATCCTAGGCTGGTGGCAAGGCAGGAAAGGACAGTGGAAAGGCCAAGGCAAAAGCGGTGTCTCGCTCCCAAAGGGCTGGACTTCAGGTAAAAGCCAATATTAATACTAATGTTTATTATGTCAGCAGTGTTGATCTATGTGTTCTTGGTTTAGACTAAATTGGGCATGTGCAATAATTGCTGAATGATTGATTAAAAAAAAATTTTCATTAAAAATTAAGGAACTGGATTATGTATTATTCATACATTGGTTCTGAAGCAAAACAGTTTTCATACTACGCACTAATTTTAAATCATGAGAATGTCTTAATCCTATTTAAACCTTTAATAAAAATCAGTAAGCACAGTAACTGAGCTGGTCTTTTAAATACTGAACAGTATTGTAGCGCTATATATTGTACATGAGTAAATAAACATTTGAATAGTTCATATTTGAATACTACTGAAATATGCTTTGTTGCGAATCTGTAAACGAATAGGTCATAAATGTCAATTGCTGTTTCACAGTTGGGCTGGATCATGTTGGTCATTTCTCAGTTTTGTTTTGACTCATGATTGCGCTTCACCGACTCCATGTTCATCCTGCTAAAAGCACACTGTTCTTCAATCGGTGTTTTTTTTTTTTTTTTTGTTTTTTTTGTTTTTTTTTTTTTGGTAGTGTAGCAATAAACAATGGGTTGGCAGCTAAATTTTGAATGGTTTCATTAGTGAAATCTGTCTGAATACGCTTTAAATAATGGCTCTTTTTCACGGTTTCGTAGTTCCCTGTGGGTCGTATCCACAGGCATCTGAAGACCCGCACTACCAGTCATGGGCGAGTGGGAGCTACAGCAGCCGTGTACAGTGCTGCCATTCTGGAATATCTCACAGCCGAGGTAAAGGAAGTAACTCATCAGGGTCCGGTGTAACTTTTTTGTGTTATCGTTCCTTTACAGCTCAATGACTACTGAGTGTCAGGTTTATCGGAAACAGTGGCGGCTCATCCATATAACCCCGCCGTATATACCAGCCATTCAACAAACACTAATCTTAATAAAGTCCTCATTCTCAACATCATGCATTTTACATTCTGTTGTAATACTGATCAGCTATTATAAATGACACATGATTTTTTTAAAAAATGTTGCTATTTGACAAATATAAGATGATGTTCCATTGATTTGCTTGTTTTTCTAGATGTTGTGCACTTAGCTTCTGTAGAAGAATTGTAAAGGGTTTTTTTTTCCCATTTTGAATTAAAAAAAAAAAAAACTTTAGTATTGTTGTTGCACCTAATGGTCAAACGGGAGAACTGCACCAAGCATTAATAAAGGCCTTTCGGGAACAGGAATTATGCTGCCCCATGCTCCTTCTCAGCACATTTTCACTGAAGGAGGAGCAGGACATGAGTTAGTGACAGGGTTGCCAGACTGGGCTAGTTTAAAAGATATTCTGCAGCCACTAAATCTTGTTTTATAGCAAATATCAGAATTAAGTCTGATTGTGTCTGATTTACAGAACCATTTCTACTGTAAGACATATTGCAAAGATCAGGAGAGGGAAAGGCCAAATTGTTTGTAGGGCTAGTTTCAAGTCTTTTGTCTGGATTTTAAGATGCAGTTGGATTACATAGAGTAGGTGCAGATGTTTTGTGTAATATTGCTTCACCAATAGGATAAATATTCATTTTCATATGTATTAAATGGAAATCATTGACAGTGGTTGGGTCTCATCTTAGGTGTTGGAGTTGGCAGGAAATGCCTCCAAAGATCTGAAGGTGAAGCGTATCACTCCCCGCCATCTACAGTTGGCCATTCGTGGAGACGAGGAGTTGGACTCCCTCATTAAGGCTACCATCGCTGGTGGTGGTGAGTTGGGACACTTTCAGTATTCTGTTGCATGGCGATGCTTAAAATGTGTTAAGTGGTTTGCTTACTAGGAAAAGTGAAGGATGCAGATTAAATGATGTATAGGCACATTTTCTGTCAGTTTCACTACTCAAGTCTGGGCTCAATTGACACTAGCTCTGTGTTTTTGCAGGTGTGATCCCTCACATCCACAAGTCCCTGATTGGCAAGAAGGGCCAGCAGAAGACTGCATAAAACACCATCATCGTGGTGCGCTGGACTCAAGGACTTGTGTTCGGACTGTGATCAGATAAACTTGCATTTGTTTGTTCATCCGTTCTTTTTCTATTTTTTTTTTTTTTTAAATTAATGTTCATGTTGTATTAGCTAACCCTGAGTAATTTGTTAGTTTATCCCTTACAAAATTAGTTTAAAACCAGATCCCTGTGTTCAAAGCTATTTTAGAGAGACATGCAGGAATTGTGATTTTTGTCCTATTAAGTGAATTTGTTTGATTGGCCAGAGTTATGGAAGTGTTTTATACTGAAAATGGAACTGATAAAAACACATTTTTTACAAAACAAAAAATGTTTGTCTTTTTCCCCCCCCACCCTTGCATGGTATACTATCCTGTATAATCAGTCCCGTATGTGGATTTTTTACATTTACTTTGCACCTCCGGGGTTGGGGGTTCGAATCCCGCCTCCACCCTGTGCGTGAAGAATTTGCATGTTCTCCCCCAATTCCCAGAATTCGCACGGTTTCCTCCCCAGTCCAAAGTGTGTGTGTGTGTGTGTGTGTGTGTGTGTGTGTGTGTGTGTGTGTGTGTGTGTGTGTGTGTGTGTGCGTGCATGCCCGTGCCCTGCAGTGGGTTGGCACCTTGTCCAGGGTGTTTCCTGCCTTGTGTCTTGAGTTCCCTGGGATAGGCTCCAGGCTCCCCCACAACCCTGTGTAGTAGAAGCAGTACAGAAAATGGATGGATGGATGGATGGATGGATGGATGGATTTTTGTAATACTTTTGGACAATATCCATTGTTGAGTGTTATATAATTAAAAGTGCAGTGAACGTGTGATACCCTATGATGAAATGCACCCACTGTCCTTGGGATAGGTTCTGGACCCACCGCAGCCCTGACCAAGACAAATTGGTTACTGAAGATGGATGAATGAAGATTGCTGACAGTAAATAAGACCTGGACTAAGCGATGGCACTCTCATCAGTTGTCAGGATATTTTGAGACAATTCCAATCATTTCCTGGTGATATGATCTTACATATCAATTTTACAATAATTCACTATAATATTTAGTATGACTGATAGCACTCCTCACTGTTCTGCTAAAGCTCCTGGAGAGAATTTATTCAAACACACTCTTCAGCACAGTTTTTGACAATATTATTAGTACAGATTAGATTATGAACATGCAGTTATCAAGTTTTCAAATGTTTGTATGTTTAAAATATTTATGAAGGGCCAAAATATAGTTAAGTATCTTTATTTCTTAATTGAAGTTAAAACAAAATGAGCACTGGGTATTTTCTATCAACTGGTCTTCTTTGCTGTGGTGGCACTGGAGGAAACTGAATTCCTCTTCTCACTTGGAGAGAAATCATGGCCATCTGGTTTGGAAAAACAACTATCTTTCAAGAGGAACTGAATTATATTAAATGATATTACTGAGTATAAGTGTGTATGGCATTCATTTTGATTCTAAACCATGATTTTGCACATGTTTGTACATTCACGTATTGAGCAAAAACTGCATACACACAGAACTTTCTTTTTAAAGAGCCTTTAAAAATAGAAACTTATTCAAAATGGCAGACAAAACATTCAAGTATAGATTAATTTAACAAATGTGAAGGATGAAAATCCAACTAATTACTAGAATGATTACAGCGCTCATTCATACACTTGTACAAACCTTTGTAAAGTACACAAAATGCACAGAAAGTATAAGCTACATAATGTTTGTCTTACTGGTAATGTGAGTACTTCCATATTACCCATATGTCTCAGCAGCTGTTTTTTATGTACACGTATTAACATTTTAAACATACAGTTAGTCTACAGCAGGGCTCACCAATCATATCTACAAAGTGCCGGTGCAGCTGCAGGGTTCATTAAAACCAAGCAGATAATCTGTGGATAAGATTAGTAATCCCTTATCTACAGCTGGTGTCCATTAATCCATACCCCTGAATTTCAAGATCAGGTTTGTTGCAGTTCTGCATAACCAACACCAGGAGGAACCTTTGCGCCAGAGATACCGTCTGTTTTCCACATTTGTGCTCTTGTTATTTTTCTTTTTCAGCTCAGTTCTTGGACTTGGTTGGAATAAACTCAGATGTTAATCAAATCTCAGTCAAATATCAAATAATGTGTAGAGTTCTGACTAGACAGGATATTTCATGGCAGATTTAGTCTACAGTCTTAAAATCTAGTGTAAACTTTTTATCAGCACCAGTGAAAAGTCTGGCCTGTCATCCTAAAAAAGATCTGATTGGGCAATCTGAGGAATCGACAGAGCTTTTGGAAAGCCTCGTTGCTGAGGGGTGCATGTGGTCTTCCTTTTGATTCATCCAGGCACTTGTCATGTCCTGCAGAAAGCAGGCAGTAAAACCCTTTAGTGGTGTTGAAGTAGAAGTTATCTGGCATTATCCGCGGTGGAAGTTCCAGGAATTTCTCTGCTTTTTGAAGTTCTGGGAATGGGTCCCGGATTAATGCCTCTCCATCAACAATATGGATCTGCTCCCTGGGGAAAAGCGCCAGCCACCTGGCCAGGTGTTGGTGGTAAAGGCTTCTCTGGAGGGCCTTGTAGTTGGGGTTGATGTGTCCTCGGCGTAGGAGCAGTTCCTCCAGAGGTTGGTATGGTTTGTTCTGCTGGATGCGGTTGTGCAGGACCTGTGTGTAGTCTGACACGAGCCTCTCAGCTGGGTCTCGGACGATCAGAAGAAGCTTCACTGCTGGATTCATTGACCACATTCTGGCTGGAACCATAGGTGCTGTGAAATAACCTGGAGTCTTTTCCACGGTCACCTGCGCAGCAAGAGTGAGAGGCATCTGAGCACGATACCAGTCCATACCCTTGTGGAAGTTTTCATCCAAGTTGAAGTAGTGCACTTCAGCCTTGGCCACCTCCACATCTGGATGAAGGTTGAGCATCTCCAGCAGGGCTCTGGTGCCTCCCTTGCGTACTCCGATGATGATGGCACCTGGTAAGCGTCGTGAGGTGCTGCTGTTGGTGGTCTCATTCGGGTTCACTGAGATCACAGAGATTGTGGAGGATCTGAGCTCCCGCAGGCAAACATATAACTGGGCCTGGAGCACCAGCAATAGGATCAGTGCCAGGAGAAGCGTCCAGAACATGGTGACACTTCAGTCAGGTCAAGGGTAGCAAGTAGACACAAACACAAACACACAGCAGTGGGAAGGAGGACACACACGGCAGGTGGGCACACACACGCTGATACACAACAGCTGTCGATTGCCACTGCTTCAGATCTTTACTCCAGTTTTCTGTAGAGAAAAATATACAGGAAAATATTTGAGGTCTCGAGGCTTGCATGGAGATTAATCGTAGTTTCATAGGATGCTATTTTGTTGTTCAATGCAATATCAAATCTGTGTTTTAAATAAATAAAATTCTTTAAAAAATTTTTAAAAAGGTGATTTCAAAGAAATAAAAATATATAATTTTTGTTATAAGAAATTAATAGAATTATAAAATGTTATTAAAAAAGAAACAAATTAAACATTCATGTTGAAACAATACTTATAACTGTATACAGTAGATACACAAAATCTTTCTGTGCATTATTTTGAAATAATAATAATAATAATAATAATAATAATAATTATTATTATTATTATTATTATTATTATTGTATAGAGCCTTTTAACAGTTTCCAACACTATAAAAATGAGTTAAACAAATGCGCTATAAAAGAAAAAAAAAAGTTAAAAATTGTTAGGAAATAGTCAATTTAAAGGAAATAACATTAAAAAATATTTTTATATCTATTTATTGAGGAAGAGGTTCTCAAACATCGTGAATGTTCCACAATATTAAATGTAACTATTAACAGTTAAAAAGCTCAACATGGTGTTAGTTATACATTCAATTTGTAATCATTATCAAATTGCTATGGTATAAGTGGAATAACATCCTTCAGACCATAGTTTCTCAATGAATAGGTATAAAAATATTTTTTTTAAACAATGTGATTTCCTTTAAATTAAACTTTTTGTCCCCTTTTATAGCTAATTTGGTTTTACTCTGTTCAAACTGTTAAAAAGCTCTACACAAATAAAACATCATTCTTTCAAAACAATGCAAAGAAAGGTTAATTTTGGTGAATGCTATTTTAGGTAGACCACACAGATAATTTAAGAGCCATAAAGGAAAACATTTCAAAACAAACATTTTCAGGCAACAAGTGAGGTACAACCCCGATTCCAAAAAAGTTGGGACACTGTGTAAACTGTAAATAAATGTAAGCAAAACCGAATACGATGATTTGCAAATCTCATAAACCCAGATGCTATTCACAATAGAACACAGAAAACATATCAAATGTTTAAACTGAGGAAATGTACCACTTTTTTTTTTTTTTTTTTAAAAAGGTAATTTTGAATTTCATGGCTGCAGCACATCTCAAAAAAGTTGGGACTGGATCAAGAAAAGGCTGGAAAAGTAAGTGTTACTAAAAAGAAACAGCTGGAGGAACATTTTTCAACTAATTAGGTTCATTGGCAACAGATAAATAACATGACTGGGTATAAAAAGAGTATCTTAGAGAGGCAGAGTCTCTCACAAGTAAAGATGGGATGGAATCTGGATGGAAGCATATGTTGCTCTAAAACCTGTTTATACATTTCAGCATTGATGGTGCCTTTCCAGATGTGCAAGCTGCCCATTCTATAGGCACTAATGTACACCCATACCATCAGAGACGCAGGCAGTATTTGTCTGACCACAGAACAGTTTTCCACTTTGCCTCGGTCCATTTTAAATGAGCTTTGGCTCAGAGAAGACAGCGGGGTTTCTGGATCATGTTCACATATGGCTTCTTCTTTGCATGAAAGCGCTTTAACCAGCATTTGTGGATGGCACGGAGAGCTGTGTTCACAGACAATAAGTTCTGGAGGTGTTTCTGAGCCCATGCAGTGATTTGCATTACAGAATCCTGCCTGTTTCTGTAACGGCCCTCGGCCCTCCTACAGTGCCGCCTGAGGGCCCGAAGATCACCGGCATGCAATATTGATGTTCACCCTTGTCCCTGGTGCACAGAGATTTCTCCAGATTCTCTGAATTTTCTGATGATATTATGTACTGTAGATGATGAACATCATTACGATGAACAACATTATTCTGAAATTGTTCCACAAATTGTAGACGCAGTGTTTCGCAGATTGGTGAACCTCTTCCCATCTTTACTTCTGAAAGACTCTGCCTCTCTAACATTCTCTTTTTATACCCAATCATGTTACTAACCTGTTGCCAATTAACCTCCATCTGTTTCTTTTTAGTAACACTTACTTTTCCAGGCTTTTGTTGCCCTGTCCCAACTTTTCTGAGAAGTGTTGCGTCCATTGAATTCAAAATTACCTTATTTTTTTCCCTTAAAACGGTACATTTACTCAGTTTAAACATTTGATATGTTTTCTATGTTCTATTGTGAGTAGCATATGGGTTTATGAGATTTGCAAATCATTGCATTCTGTTTTTATTTACATTTTACACAGCGTCCCAACTTTTTTGAAATTGGGGTTGTATTTTATGTGATATTTTGTTGCTTCATCATTTACCTCTCATCATCAATCAACAACTTGAGCTTAACTGTAGTCCTATATGTGTAGTAGAGCTGAGTGATTTAGAGGTCTAACAATCTAATAAATTCAACGCGTGGTAATTAATCTTCTCAAGGTGGTGTATTACAGGCGCTTTAGTGAAATGTTGTGCGTCTGTCGCCGTCTAGCGGACGCTCACAGAACTACATCTAACTCCTGTAACCATGCTCTTATATTAATTAGTCACCGACCTGTACATGCCATTTGTATTAATACACAGCGCGGTTGAATTCTCGATTCTGATTGGTCAGAAGTTGCGCATTCATTTTACAACAAATGGCTTGAAAAGTAGTTCCAGCAGTAACATAAACAATAGGGTTATGTTAATGCACTGTTCTAAGAAGTTACTGTTTTAATATTAAAAGATCATACACAGGGATTTGTATGGGCCTTTGATCATTTATGTCGTTAAGTTGTTTTTTTCTGTGTGTGTTAGGAGACGTGTTGGATGAGTCTCAGGTGCCAGTGCTTTGTATTAATCATGGTGCTTTGTATAATTTCCCAGCATGGGCAAATGTTCAGGACAGAATAGTTTACGTTTTGTTGTTTCTCTGTAAAATGACACGCTATGTGTTTTTTCTCTCGTTCACTGCAACATAGAGAAAAGAAGAGGCTGGTGAGGGAATGACTATTTAGCGTTGTTATAATATACGTGATAACATGAACTAACAGGCTCCTTTTTTCTGCCCCGTCCAGGTATTTCATATCATTGCTGCCCCTAGACAATTCAGGTATTTCATATAATTTCTACCCCTAGCCAATTCAATATTTCATACATTTTCTTCCCTTAGCCAGTTCAGGTATTTCATGTGTTCCAGCTCAAACACACCTGGTGCAAAAAATGAAGCCCTTGATTAGTCACATCAGGTGTGCTTGAGACAACACCTCTTTTGCATATTTGTGCTGTTGTGAGGGATTCTGTTCAGGGGTTGAATAACTTTGAAACTGGAGGAAGGAAGTTGCATTTTCAGTTGAATTTGCCACGTGAAGCATTTGTTGTGTTGAACTATTTCAACTGCTTTTGTTCACTGTGAACAGCTGAAAGTCTGTACATTGTGACAATGTAGGGGTTTGCAATGGGGGTTGAATAATTTTGATTGTTCTTTTACATATTCACCTGCACTTTGTTAACTTTGCACTATGCTACTAATTGCACACACTCTCTCTCTCTCTCTCTCTCTCTCTCTCTCTCTCTCTCTCTCTCTCTCTCTCTCTCTCTCTCTCTCCTTGGCAGCACAAGACCATCCGCAGGCAAATAAGCCAGGCTTCAGTCTGAGGACTCTCTCATATTTGGCAAACATCAAATGTGCATGAATATTACTGCAGGATATATTGCATCACTCTCAATAAGTCACGAGTTGTAAAACCAGTATGTAATTAACACATAAATAGATCTGAGCACAGGTTCCTATCACTGGTCCTGGAGTACCCCTTGTCCTACAGATTCTAGTGTTTTCCCTGCTCTCAACACAATAACAGCCCTTCCTGAATTGAAATGGGTGTGTCTGAGCAGAGAAACCACTAATGTGTACAGGACAGTGGGTTCTCTAAGAACAGGGTATGGGAACCTGTGGGCTGGGGCTAGGCACATCCCTCTCCACATCTGAAATAGGTCTAGTTATGATAAAGTGGAAACATTTAGGAGCTGAAAAATATTTATAATATATAAAAACTAATCAAGCTGAAGTTAAAACTAATGTTTAATACTGCTAAGATTGCTGAAGGCTATGATAAAGCATGTTGGTCAAGCTGTATGATTTTCAGTGAATTTGTTGTCTCTTTCTGAACACAGGTTTAGGCTGGCCACGTCGCTGAAGGCCTGATGGGGTTGGTCTTAGTGTACACTTGCCTCCCTGTTGAGTTGTGGTTATTAATTTGCTCGCTCTCTGGTCTGGAGCAGTAAGGCCTTGTAAACAAGCGCTGCTGTTCCTGACTTAATTGCTCCGCTGGGAGCTGGTGTGTAGGCCTCTTGGCCTCCCGCGCGCCACTCTGTCAGCCAATCATGTAGCATTCGAGTATGAAGCCTCTTCCCCATCATCATTTAGCGCTACAAGCGTCATCAACTCCGCCATTATGGACAGAGTGTCCATAATGTCTCTCACTTCATTCCCCGGAGACAAAGTGGTTCTTAGGATGACAATTTGACAGCTGTTATACTGAAATATCACACTCTAGTCTGCCATACGTAGTCACAGTTTGGGATATTAACGTCCATTTGCACTCCTGAGCAGTTTTTCCAAAAGAGTTTTGTAGACTTCAGTGGTTTAATAACAGCTTTTAATGATAGCAGCGACGGGTAATTGCGGAACGAATCGTTAGTTTTTGAGCACTTCTTTTAAAGTGAGAGGCAAATCGATCCACAAGCATGAATAACGAACCAAAAGTTTTCACAAAGTTGCTTTGTTTATTTTAATTGTCCCTTTTCCTACTGTTCTCATACTTGACTCGTATACTGCTGTGACACAGGTCTTTCATTATTAGTACTTAAAGGTGCTATATCTTAATATTTTCAGGCATTTTTATATTATTCCTGAGTGGATATGAAACATTATTAGGTTTATTTTGAATATCTTGCTTAATGCCAAAATATTTAATACATTTTTGTATGGCGCCTCTCCAATGACGCCTATTTTGCCTGACACTGCCCGCTATACATTACTATTCATACAAAGTTCATCAAAATTCATTCATATTTATTACTTGATTACATAAAGTCCAAAATACAGCTGGCCTGAGTGACAAAATATGAGAACGAGAAATAAAATGTCCAACACGGCGGGAGGCAAGATGTGTCATTGTGGTGAGCTTACTAAAGTTTTTCAAGAGAAGAAAATAAAAAGTAGAAATCAACAGTAGAAACAAAAAGTAGTGATAAATTAAGCCACTACACAGGAATACACTGATTCATTATTTAATGTAATGACATACTGAGTCAAATCCGAAGCTTATAATTATACTGTTTGTAAATGTGCTGTGCTGTGAGTATAAAAAGCTGGAACAGCAGAAGTGAAACTTAACCCACTGCATATGGATTTGTTTTCTTTGGGGGAAATGACTTATGAAAAGAACCGTTTAATAAGACTCTTTTTTTTTAACTTGTCATGTTGCATAATTGTGTTTTTAGCTAGTGTTGACTCACTGGTGTCACTGGTAAACCCCACATTGAAAATTAGCGCACCCTCACCACTGACTCATTTAATCATTTCAAATCATTTCCTTACAGAATTCAAAGGACATCATGGATGCCTTATATTAGTGTTGAAGGCCTAATTTGTTCATTCAATCCCACAATGCAATGCAATACGTACAGTGAGTGCCCAAATGATGTAGTGCTCTGCTTCATCTAAATGCGTATCAGAACTGACTGTGGTGCAGTTCATTGCTTTTGGTTCTGTGTCCACCTGTTGTTCCTGCTGCTTTCAGGTCATCCTGCAACTCCTTTCAAGTGACTGCTGGCTTCTCTCTTACCTTCCTTATCATGAGTCTAAGAGTATGGTGTGAAATCCTGCATGGTGCATCTGTCCAGGGTTGATTAGTTGTCGTTCCATGAACTTTCCACCTGCATATTATCTGACTACTTGTACTGACAGGGATGTTTAAGGTCTTAACGGCTCTGTAGCTTTTTTCCATTCGATTGTTGCTTAATAATATCGTCCCTGATTACATTAGGAAGCTCCTTCACCAATTTCTCTTTCAAATATATACTGTTGGAATACTTTCATCCCTGTCAATTTCCTTTTTTTTTTTTAAAAAAAAGAAGCTATATTTGTTTATGGTTATGAATACATACTTTTTAGCTCATATTTAAGTATAAAGTCAAAAGACATTACATATGTAAATGTGAAGTGGATCTAGAGTATGCATTGAAGGTATATTAAATAAACACCTGGAAAAGTGCCTGAATACTTATTTCCTATCACTGTACTTATCATCTTGAAACTAGCCTACTGCATTGCATTGTAGGGTTTCGTGAATACACTGGATATTCTACACTGTTCTGATAAAAAATAAAAGGACAAAACCTCCAAAATTAGTGCACTAAAAAATTAGTGAAGAGGCTGTCGTCTTCAAGACTGCATTTTGGAACCACTGGCTTGTACAATATTTCTACACTAAAGCTCTATTCAGACTGCAGTAGTTTTACGTGGGGAGGTGGGGTAATGTAATAATTATTGATGACTCTGGGATTTTAGTTTCATCCAAACCCTTACATCAGTATGTGGAAAAATTACACCATGTGTTCTATTTCTTCTCTAAAAGTACCAGTAGAAATAGCCCCATGTAATGTAGAGTACATGTCGTACAGTATATTGACATATTATATCCTGTGGGTAAAGAGTTTTCACGCTTCGTCTTCAGTATGCAGAGACATTCTTTTCTATCATCTGCTGCAGGGAGCAAACCCGAAAACAAGCATTGAGAAATTTTAAAACACAAAACAACAAAATATAGATGATATTTCAAAGGATTTGAGTTCCTAGCACAGGTAGCCTACATTTTATGTGCATATAATGATCAAGCACAACATGATATGACGCACATGTAATATGCTTCAAAGAACATTTGGTGTGATGACCCTGCATAAGTGCAAGTGAGGACACTCAAATCTTGTCCTGTCCAAATACTACTACTTCTACTACTACTACTACTACTACTACTACTACTACTACTACTACTACTAATAATAATAATAAAGGTTACATCAGGCATCATAATAGGTTCCTTGGTTTGTCTCTCAGGGTGTTTGTCTCTCTTTAGAAGTTCTAAATTGGTTTTGCTTTTAAAGAAAAGCCTTTTTAGGAAGCTACAGTTAGAATCCTTCTGCAGATGTCATTCTGGGGAATGGGTTAAAGTAAGGAAATGAATGAAAACCCCTGTAGTCTGAAAGAATTTAATCTATAAAATACCTACATTTTGGACATCTACTAATAGATTTCTTCTCTGGTGGTGGGCGAGAACTGGAGACGGATAGTGATATAGTTTTGAAAGTCTGAATGTTTCTGATCTGCTGCTGTTAAGCACTTGAGCATACCTCGACTCAATCTCCTGCCATGTTCTCCATTTTATGGCACGTCTGGAAAACAGGCAGCTTACTTACTGCTTAACTGCCATTATAAAAGATAGCAGGTAATAAGAAAAGGGGAATATAAACAGTCTACAGTAATGTGTTTTTGCCTTCGCATTGGCACATGGAAAGTTGTACTTGTACCTGTGTACTGCGATCGCGTCTTTCATTCTCTTTTTGTCTCTAGCACACAGACACATTCACATAATGCCTCCTCCAGCTTTTCATCGAAAAACTCTTTCTATTACCTTCACTCAGGTCGTGAGATTGTCTCCAAACAACAGAAACATCACATCTCCACTGTGACAAAACAATTACCCAGACTTCATTACACACTGCTGACTCTGTAATTGTATTTAAAGCCTTAATTATGCTGAATGAGTTCCATGGGTTACAGATGGAAGTGAGCTCAGCTTCTTTGGTAAATGACCCTTGAAAAGAAATGTGGCAGATAAGTTTTTTTTTCTTTCTCCACTCAAGTCACTTTTAGCACTTCAATTCACCAAGGAGTTTGAAAAGAAAAACAATGTGTCTTACAAAGTTAAGGCTATCACTGGTGCATGCAGTCACCATACTGTCCCTGATGCTGCACAGAAGGCAAAATCTGTCAGAAACACAAGTGTGCTCATTTGAGATGGTTGATCAATTTGTCTTATCTAGGTTCTTGTGAGTTTGTTTAGGCTAGACCAACTGGTCACTATATTGTCTATAATGGCATACAATGAACTATATACTTGAAACCCTTATTTTTTAATGGCATTTTGGCACACGCCCTTATCCAGAGCAACTTACATTTATCTAATTTTTACAACTGAGAAATTGAGGGTTAAGGGCCTTGCCCAAGGGCCCAACAGTGGCAGTGCTGGGGCTTGATCTCCTGACCTTCTGATCAGTAACCCAGAGCCTTTAACCACTGATCCACCACTGCCCACACTTAATTGTGTAGTACTGATAGCACGTATCCTTATACCACAGCCTACAGAGGAACAATTTCAAATCCAAAATATCTGATTTAACATTTTTTTTGCATCAACAGTGTGCTGTTCCTGCTGTTTGCATCGATAATGTGTGAGTACAGTAGTTATTTTGAACTCCACTTGTGTTATTAACACGTAATTCATTTCACACTCAGTATACTAATGAACCACAGCAGTCTTCACCTACACATCTAGGAACACAGTCGGAGCTCAGTAAGAAAGCAATCAGCGTAGTGTTACATATACAATGT
>NC_030437.2:15918796-15973796 GCF_001660625.3 Ictalurus punctatus | reverse complement strand
GGACTTGTTGCTACACCACTGCCTGGATTCTAGTGATATGAGTGCAAATACAAACTAAATATGGCAGGGGTCAAATCCATTTTTTCCAATGCAAGAGTCAATATCTGCTTTTA
The DNA here is from genome assembly GCF_001660625.3 of Ictalurus punctatus. NCBI lineage: Eukaryota > Metazoa > Chordata > Actinopteri > Siluriformes > Ictaluridae > Ictalurus > Ictalurus punctatus. The sequence continues at coordinate 15,973,683 of NC_030437.2, read as the reverse complement.
AAATCACATCAACATCAATCTGGAGTCCATGTCTTCATTATTAAACTGGTACAGTATACTAGCTCTCTTTAACTTGTGAGAATAAAACAATGGCTTTGGCTTTATAAAATGATGTTTCAGTGTGTTGTTCCATTACTTTCAACCTGTCTCGGCTTAGTCAATCACATCTGTCCTGTGCATCACTCAATTTATATTAACTTCCATAGCTCAGAACCTCCTATATTTTAAAATAGCCGATGCGAGGTGGGAGTAGTGAGCATACTCAGATTCAAAAATAAATAAGGAATAAGTAACAAAATACTCATGTTAAATGATAGCCAAGACAGAAGTAACAACAATACACAATACTCACTCTAAACTTTAAACAAGTCAGACATACCAAAAATACTCACACTAAATCAGGCACATATACTCAATTAATAAACGAGGCAGAAGTACCTGGAATAAACCATAAATGAGGCAGAAATAACAAAAAATACTCACACAAAACAAACGAGGCAGAAGAACAAAAATACTCACACTAAACAAACGAGACAGAAGTAACAATAATACTCTCTAAACAATAAACAAGAATTAACAAAAATACTCACTCTACCAGATAAACAAGGCAGACATACCAAAAATACTCACACTAAATGAGGCAGAAGTAACAAAAATACTCACTCTAACGGAAAAAAAACACAAGTCAGACATACCAAAAATACTCAGACTAAATGATAAATCAAGCAGATATACTCAATTAATAAAAGAGGTAGAAGTACCTGAAATACTCACTGAATGAGGCAGAAGCAACAAAAAATACACACACTAAACAAACAAGGTGGAAGTACCAATAATACTCTCTAAACAATACACAAGAAAGCAGAAGTAACAAAAATGCTCACACCAAACGATAAACAACGTGAAAGTAACAGTAAAATACTCTCTAAGCAATAAACTAGAAGGTAGGAATAACAAAAATGCTTAGATTAAATAATAAACAAGGCAGTGATAACAACAATACTCACACTAAAGAAAAAAGGTGGAAGTAAGAAAAATACTCACACTAAAGCATAAATGGCGCACTTACATAGCACTTTACACTGTCTCATTCACCCATTCGGTAGCAGAGCTGCCATGCAAGGCGCTAACTTGCCATCGGGAGCAACTTGGGGTTCAGTGTCTTGCTCAAGGACATTACAGCATGTGGAGTCATGAGCTGGGAATCGAACTGCCAACCCTATGATTAGTAGACAACCTGCGCTACCACCTGAGCAACAGCCGCCCTGTGAGGGTGAATAAACTATAAGGCAGAAGTAACAAAAATGCTCACACTAAACAATAAACAAGGTAGCAATAACAAAAATGCGTGGATTAAACAATAAGCAAGGCGGAAGTACCAGCACCGGCCGAACCTTAAACACCGGCATGGTTCAGCTACACACCACATTGAATAAGAAGTGAAACACCAAAGCACATTTCTACCATTTCTTTTATCATTCCATGAGGTGTTCAGGATGTGTCTTGTTTTAACGAGCGTTCATTAGAAGTTGCTCAGCTGAGGTCATTTTCCTCAGGGAAGAAGACAGAACACACGTGTAGATCTCCTCTGAACACCATATCCACAGCTGATGCCACAGTTGGTGCCTTGTTACAGCCAAATGAAGCCCATGGTGACGATAATGGAACAGTCTGACAGTTCAGCACTAAACACACGCATGAAAGCACATCACAATATGTCCATGTTTTTATAAGATAGGATGTGCTTTTTTTGGTTTCATCAGTATGGACTGTGTGGTTCAGTTTGGAAGATTTGATTAGCCCTGATGGATTGAGACCCTGATGTTGAATTAGATATACAGAGTAACACTGTAGCTTCTTGAAAGACAGATGCATGAAACCCGGGATGCGGAATTACTTTGGCTCACCGAGTATATGCGACTTCAGTCAATAATCCTGATATCACAACGAACACAATAGACTGATTTGTGTCTACTGCTGCTAGCTACGGTTCACGTCCTGCTGATGGGCTTTGATGGCTAACTCTGAGAATAAACAGATAGCGGTAAAACTGGTTTGATGAAGCGAACAGTTGGAGGGTGAGAAACGGGTGGTGCCAAAGAAGCATTTCCCAGTCTCGTCTTGCAATGCCAATTAGTGTTGCAGGGAGAGAGTTGTCTAGAAGATGGATGAATAGTGCTGTCAAACTGGAAGCAGATGCCAGGCATTGTGCGTGTGTGTGCGTGTGTGTGTGTGTGTGTGTGTGTGTGTGTGTGTGTTTGCACCCTTGCGTCTGTGAGTCTCTCAGCAACTTTGCCATCTTGAAGTAATTTGTTTGGTTCCACTTTTTAGCTCCTTTTGTGTCTTTTGTGCGTTTTCTATGCCAGGTCCTTACTATTGATACATCCTCAAATCTCCTTCACCACTAGACATAAGAAACACAAATTTTGGTTCTCCAAAACAAGGATTTGGTGGTTATCAGTTTTATTTCCTGTTGTTTTCTTCTTTCTTATTTTATTTATTTATTTTTTGCTAATTGTTCTGGTAACTTTCTTGTTTGGTGCGCCTCCGCTTTGTTTTCCTGTACTCTTAAACAGTTCTTTCTAAAACAGTTCCTCGTGGAACCTTTAGAAACCCTTTGTTGTAGTGTTGTAGAGTGCTACATAGAACCTTTAAGGTTTCCTCCAAAGACTGTTGCTGTCAAATGTGTGAAACTACCAGGCAGCTAACAATTTGAGGTTATCAGAAAGTTTTCTGAACAGTCCATTTCTAAGAACCTGAACTTTTGGTTCCTAGAACATTCAACCTGTCAAGTTTTATGGTTGGAATTTATAAATGTTCCCATACCAGTGCTGCAACCAGTTTGTCATCTCTATACTTCTGTAAAACTGTCTGACTTGGGGCATTTTTACACTTTGACACTGCACCCAGGATTGATCCATTGTCATTGTCATCTGATTGGTTACAAAAGTGTTGATTGATATTCTGTAACAGCGGCTTTGACGGTAGTTCTGCCTGCAAGGTTTATATTAATGAGCTTGTTCTAATATGTAATCCTTTCTATAGTGACAACTAATTCACAGGGAACTGTACAGTACACATAAGCTTCGTCTCAATTCGCGTACTTGCTGTATGCTATGCACTAAAGATATGCACTCTTTTTGTGAAGAAAAAGGTCATACATTTAAGTGTGTAATAAAAGAGTATCAAAGTACTGGGACATTTTGACACACCATGTAACGTTGTTGTCTAGTTATGTACACTGTCACTGTAAACAAACTCCTCTGTGCATTACTGCTTTTCACCATTCATTATTCCTTATATAATTTATACTACATATTTTAATTTACCATTCCCTTGATTTATTTTTCCACATTTCATTTACACCTCTCTAAAATGTAAAACTCCTCCTCCGTCGCGCATGGATTTGTGGGCAATATTAGCTGAAAAAGTGTCCATGGACTCACACTTGGAAAATCTACCAGAAATAGTAGACCGGTTCCATCGGGATACTCGTTTCAACATACTATAATTTGGGGCACACTAATTCTAATCTCAGATACTATTTACGAAGGATAGTAGACGAATTGGGATGCAGCAGTAATCTAAGAATAATAAAAAAAAATAAATAAAAACTTTGATATGATTATGGTTTCTGTGTGGAAATGTTTATTTAGCATTTCTGGAAGGAATCGCTGGTGTCAGCATTCATAACAATCAGTGGTACAACTATAGCTTTAAGCTTTCCTATAACAGCACACCCCCATGTGTTGTATTCTTTAGTTATTGTCCTATGAATTTTTTTCATGTATTTTTTGTGTATTTACACTTCTTTATGTTAGCCTTGGACCTCCGGGGTTGAGGGTTCGAATAGTGCCTCTGCCCTCTGTGTGGAGTTTGCATGTTCTCCCCGTGCATCAGAGGTTTCCTCTGGGTACTCTGGTTTCCTCCCCCAGTCCAAAGACATGCACTGTAGGCTGACTGGCGTTTCCAAATTGTCCAGAGTGTGTGAAGGTATATGATTGTACCCAGTGATGGGTTGTCCCCTACCTTGTGCCCAGAGTTCCATGGATTAGGCTCCAGGCTATCCCCCATGTCCCTGTGTAGGATAAGGAGTATGGAAAATGGATGGATGGATGGATGGATGGACACTTCTTTATTTTGCTTGACACTAAATCACAGTTATGTTACAGCTTTTTTTTTGTTGTTGTTGAAGATTCTCATCGATACAATAATAATTCCGTTCAAAAATTAAGTTCAAACTTATTTAAGGCCTTCACACGGTGTGGTTGTACATGGAATCACTTAAAGTCAACACCATACTGCTTCTAAAAGTGGCATAAATTGGCTCCCTGGACCACAGTCAGGTTGGAGAACAGCTTTCACACTCAGCAGTTTTGGGTTGTTAAGAGTGTGCGATTTTGCAGCATGGCATATGGGAGTAGACCCGCTAGTGTAGAACAAGTACAAAACAAAACAAAAAGTATGCATACTGGCGTACATACTCCCTCACATTCCCCTTCTGCCGTTGTCTCTCACTCACATACAATCAAAACGGATATAAAACCCAAACTGTAGCAAGGAACCATATCGCCTGTCTGTGTGTTTTGTTTCAGCAAGATAAGAGAAGTTTTGTTAGCGTGTGTGTAGTCGTTCTGCCACTGAGGTCTGATCTGTGGGGGTCTGGATGGAGAACAGGAGGCTATTATGCTGTTGCGATATGCTGCTATGGTTTTGTGTAGTCCTGCTGTGTTGTGCTGTGTCACACTGAGTTGTGTTGTGTTGTTTTGTGATGCACTCGGTCGTATCAGATTGTGCTGTATAAGCTTGGGACATGCTGTGCTGCTCAATGTTGTGTAATACTCCAATGTTTTATGACTTTATGCACCACATCTGTGCAAGAACTTTCACATGTTTCTCTGTACTGGGAAAAGAACAGAAATGCAGTTGACTTCAAAACGTACTTATTATACAAGTCAACGGGTAGTTGTCGAATTTAGTCCAAAAACCTGTTTTGCTGTCAAAGTTTGTTGTGTTTTGTTAAAAAAATATATTTGTTGATGCACACAGACAAGAATTTCCCTTTTTCCCTTTTTTAGATTTTTATTTGATCTTTTTGTTTCTCTTTTTCTCCTCCCTCACTTGGGAGTCACTTTAACAGCCCATAAAAAATGTAACTTTATATATTGTTAACAAAGTCCTTACTGTGCTCCAAATACAGGCTTAAAAAAAAAATCTGTGCTCCAAATACAGGCTTAAAAAAAAATCTCCAAAAGGACAAACTACACAGATTTAGAGTTAATTTGACAAATATCTTAGACTGAAGAATTCATAAAAAAGTGTTTTGCTTAGTGGTTAGCAAGATTGCTTTGCACCTACGGGGTTGGGGGTTCGAATCCCGCTTCCGCCCTGTGTGTGCAGAGTTTGCACGTTCTCCCCGTGCTTTGGGGGTTTCTTCCAGGTACTCTATCTTCCTCCCCCAGTCTAAAGACATGCGTTGTAGGCTGATTGGCATTTCCAAATTCCAAACCCTGCCCAGGATGTTTCCCGCCTCCAGGCTTCCCCGTGACCCTGTGTAGGATAAACAGTATGGAAAATGGATAGATGGAGGTTTTCTGGTCTGTTCACATTACTGGGAAATGTGTGGAAATTCTTGTCAGGGTTAATCACACAGATTGGGTTTAAAAGAAAATCACTAGCATATCACTTTAAGCCCAGTTGTAGGGGTGTAACAATGTGTCGTTTGTTTAATTAATGCATCGATTCAAAAGATAAGGATGGAAAAGAAACAAGGTAACAACCAATCAGTCATAATCATAATCAATTAATCAAATTATAGGTAAATAATTTAATAGTTTAGCAAGGTGCCTGTAACTCTGGCACTTTAAAAAGAGGTAGGTCATCATCATTCATGATTTATCAGCAGGCCTACCTGAGATTCTGCACGAAGTTGGTCACATATAGATCGTAGGCTACTAAAAGACGTATCGTACGGACCAGATTCAGTGGTTCCATCAAATATTGAATCATTGCCTTAAGAATTGTAATATCGTATCATATCGTGGTGAAGCCTGAGGTTTAAACCCCTTCCCAGCTCTCCCATGGCTCTGTACTGTGCTATTTTGCTAGTTTGCCTCTAACTGTGCTCCTATATTTGGCCACAACTGGCCACTTTCAGATCTAATGACCCAAAAAACAACTTAAATCTCTCTCTAGCACCCACACACTCACGCATACACACATACACGTTCTATCCAGCCACATGGTCTTAAAGCAATTTCCATTAAAAAAAAAATAAAAATTTAAGACGTATGTTTCCCTTTTTCTACACATTTGTTACTTTTCTGAGGCCAAAGTTTGTCAGAAATAGCACAAGAATGTGCATAATGACCACCATGCCTCCCTCAGCTAGCTACACACACCCCGAAGCTTCTCACTTCACCATCAGAAGAGCTGTGTCAGGACATTAAACTCATAGCAGGGGTCATGATTGCGACTGAGAGTTTATGGCTCTGAAATGACTTTGTCGCCCTCCCCCACCCCTTGAGTACTCAAGCTCGGTATTGTACAGCTAACGAGGGAATGTGCTCACACAACTGCGACAAGAAAAAACCTCAACAAGATGCCTTCTTGTTGCTCACCAAGGTCAGACAGAAGGTCTGGTTCAGTCAATGCTCAGTGCCATGGCGCTACTCCATCTGCCCTAATTTAGCTCAAAATATGAGCAGAGTGAGATAGACAAATGAAACAGATCAGTCTGTGGTGCTGTTCTGAAACATATGGATCATTCTCATCATACTATGTTCATGTTCAGTGTCTAGTCAAAGCCAATGAGGAACACCAGGTCAGTCCATCTGTCAGCCAGTGGGGAATCTGAGTGCTCCAGCTCCCCAACAGCTTCAGGTGTGTGTGTGTGTGTGTGTGTGTGTGTGTGTGTGTGTGCGCGCGTGTGTGTGTGTGTGTCCTTGTTAATGGAAAAAAAAGTTTTGTAAAAAATAAAGTTGTTGGATGTTTATGTACATGACTTTCAAGCAAGTCCTATTTGCAAAAATACTGAATACAGGTTGATGGATTGAATGCTTTTCACATTTAGATGAGCTTAATTACATTTGGGAGACACATTAACTCAGGGTCATTATGCATTCTATGTTTAATTGATAATTAATTTGAATGCTTTCCCACCCTAATTACTTCATTATGGCAGAAAAATAATGCAACATGTAAAAACCAGTGTTTGAATCTGACAAGAAATATTAAAAATGTTTATTAACTTCTTATCAGATTTCACCATTAGTTTGTTGATCCGCTGTGTTTAAAAGTATTTCTAGACTTTTAATAATCATAGAATTTCAAAGATACTCCAATCAGTTATTAAAACGGGTCAGAGCTGTTTTGGCGGCACAAGGGGGACCTACACAATATTAGGCAGGTCCTTTTGGTAGGTACTAACCACTGCATACCAGGAACACCCCACAAGACCTGCTGTTATGGAGATGCTCTGACCCAGTCATCTAGCCATCACAATTTGGCCCTTGTCAAAGTCACTCAGATCCTTACGCTTGCCCATTTTTCCTGCTTCCAACACATCAACTTTGAGAACTGACTGTTCACTTGCTGCTTAATATATCATCCCACCCCTCATGAGCTGTCACTGACTATGTTTAGATGGACAACAATTATCTAATGATTGACCTTATTCTGAATAAAATAGAAGATATAGAAGATAGGTCGGTTAATGGCACACGTCAGGCCACGCCGTCCGACGTTCCCTCCAGAATTTCACGTGTCAACATACAGTTGGTCTTCGTTATGGTACCATATAGAGTTTTGGGTGTTTCATTTTTAATTTTACGAAAGCTTCAAGTGCAGTTATTTATTTGTCATGCTATACGTGCTAATAGACGACTGTTTGAAGCCATGGGCTGCATTCAAAAGGGCAAAACTAAATTACTATATAGTAGCTGAAATACATGCATTTCACCTACTATATACTGTAGTAGGTAAGTATGCGGTTTCGGACGCAGCCGTGCTCTCGTGGTTGCTGTGAAACAGTTGAGCGCTGCCGTGTGTGTACTTGTCCTGTCGCAAAATGCGGTGAAAACTCCTACACGATGTTAACAGTGTGATTAAAGTGTTTACATGTCTGTAACGCACTTTAATAATGCAACTGAAATAGGAATTCTCCGCATGTCTCAATTCGATTTGTGTTTACTTCGAGTATGACTTTAGTCGGATTAAGGTCATCAATAATCAATATTCACATTCTAGTTTCTTAATCAGAGTATTGTCTTAATTGGGTTAATATCAAAAGATTGTTGTCCGTGTAAACGTACTGACTGTAACGAGATAATCAATGTTATTCACGGCACCTGTTGGTGGTTTTAATGTTATGACTGATCGGTGTACTTAACCTTTCACACCTTGTCTGTTTGCCAAGTCCAAATCAGAGCCAAGTTTATATGTTTGGTTCATTCGCATTTTGTTTTGGTTTGATTTCACACAGCACATACTGTATGATAATGAACCAAACAGCAACAAAAGGATGGCTGAAGGGCAAGTAAGGCTGAAAATGTGCTCGTAAAGTATGCATAAATCGCTCAAAAATGGAGAAAACCGAGCTGGCTGAATAAATGATTAGATAATTATAGAACTAGTTAAAAATATTTTGTATGCATCACATTCAGCTTTCTCTTTTTTGTCAGTTCAATTATCCACAACAATGGCCTTTCTGCAGTGCTGCAGCTCAACCCAAAATGCATGGCATTGTGTGTTCACTTCTTGTAGTTGGTTTGGTTTTAGGGTCAAATCACTTTCTCACCACAATCAAAGTTCAGACTAGCTCAGACCGGTTGTTTTAGTCTGCACCTGAGTTCGATTCTAAGGACTACACACTGCATATGCAAAAGCACACGTAGAAATTATAGAAAAGCACACGTAGAAATCTAGTTTGCTAATTTCAGGCTTCTGCTGCTTAACCCCCCCCCGAAACAAGCTATTCAGTTCTGATTATTTTCCTTAAAAAGCAATTTATGAAGCATAAGTTAAAAAAGGGGTGGCAGTTAAGGTTTACGAATATTTTCACTGCAGTTAACCTTACAGACAGCAGAGGGCACTCAAAATACAAACTGCTTCTTTAAATCCACCCATCCATTTTCCATACCACTTATCCTACACAGAGTTGCAAGGAGCCTTGAGCCTAGGAAATTCGGGGCGCAAGGCGGGGGACACCCTGGACGGGGTGCCAACCCATTGCAGGGCACAATCGTACACATATTCACACACTACAGACAATTTGGAAATGCCAATCAGCCTACAACACAATGTCTTTGGACTGAGGGAGGAAGCTGGAGTACCCGGAGGAAACCCCTGGAAGAAGGTGGAGAACATGCGAACTCCATGCACACAGGGTGGAGTCGGGATTCGAGCCCCCAACCACAGAGGTGCGAAACACGCTAACCACTAAACCACTGCGCCCCCCCCACAACCCAGTTTCAACTCCCCACACCCTGCTTCTTTAAATAATTACTGATAATTATATTATGACTTCAGATTTATAGTTACATTTTTTAAAATAACAATTTTTATGATTTAGGTCCAGGAAATAATATTCTGTAATAAATTACATACTGTAGAGCCTCACTATCATTTTACTTGACAAATCTCTGCCTCAGAAGTTCAGTAAGTATTACATGTGAATTTGGTGCACTTTTTTAATGCCTTGTAATGCATTGCACATTAACAATTCACCTTCAATAATTATAATAATAAAAATCATTATAGCACATCAGCAGGTTGTTTTAACTTGTTTTTCCCTGTAAGTAGGTGCTGTTGAAATCAGCGGGGTCCAGAGAAAGTTCTGTAATGCAACACATAAATCCTCAGGCTGATGGCTGAGTGTCAGGTGACTCAGTTAATCCCAACTCCGTGTGCTGGATCTTAATGAGCGTCTCCTGCTATGACTCTCTGAACCAACAATTTACAATTTACTTAGACAAACTCTCTCTCTCTCTCTCTCTCTCTCTCTCTCTCTTTCTTTTTTTGGTTAAGTACATATAATTCGTTGCACTCCTACAGATCTTCCCTGCTCATAAAGTATGATATTTATTATTTACATCTACCTCTTATTAAAGCCTCAAAGTACACTGATGCGCCACAAGTGAAGTGAAGCACTGAAGTGACCCTGAAAGAAGTCGATGACCCAGAAAAAACCCCCAGCCATGTCTGAATGTCAGTTTACTTGTTCACTAATGTACTCTGAGGCACACAGATAAAACTGAAACCTTACAGTATGGTTGAGCGAGGAATTTACCCCTCTCTCCTTCGCTCTCGCTCTCTCACTCACTTTTATTTCTTTCTTGCACTCTCTCTTCCTTTAAACTGACCTGATTCTGATAATTCAAACCAACTGTTCATCTGTTATCAGTAGAAGAGTAGAAAGCAGCTACACTACAAAAATCGAAGCCTAGGAGTTACATCACAGCTAACACATTATACGTTAGAAAAACATTTCTGAGACCACAGTAGTAACTTTAAATTCCTCTGATATTTAATCTGTCAAGTTTTCGGCGTAATCTGAAAGCATTACAGTCGAGATATTAACAGTCGAGTGATATTTTTGAATTTTGTGTGGACAGAACATTATAATAGACAAATCACACACAGACAAGTATATTTCAACATGTAACCCCCGTCTTCAAACCTCCCATGCATCCCAATTCCTCCCCGACATGCGGGTAAGTCACTGAGCAATGACTAAATAACTAATCAAACAACTAATAATAATAATAATAATAATAATAATAATAATAATAATAATAATAATAATTCTCATTATCTAAAAGGCTTCCATTAGACATCTTCAGGTGAAACAGTAAAATTATTAATACAATCTAGGACACTTTAAGGATACTAGTTTTGTTGTCTTTGCCTTTTGGTTGGGATTCCTGTTCTTGGTGCACCATACCCCCACATTTGTAATTCATTTTATTTAAAGAAAAAATAGAAGTAGAATTTTTTTTTACTTCATTAAAAAACATGGGACATGCAAACTTTTGCGCTCTTCGTACCTAGGTACATTGTGTAAGAAAATTATATAAAACAAATGAGCGCTTTCATCCATCAATTATTAATAGAAACATTCAGATTCTTCAGATTAGATCCTAAAATTGCTCCTCATATGATTTTTTTCTCTCTAAAAAGTTAAAGGGTTGCCAATGTGTAGGAATTTCAAGAGTAAAAAAATTCCACAAATATTACACCTGAAATACATATTAAAAAATCTTCCAATGTGTTTATAAAAAAAAAAAAATCATGTTTTAAATATGTAATGTATTTTATTTAATTTATTAAATTCAATTAAATGTATTTTTTAAATCATTTTTAAATATAGCAATGTGACTGGTTTAACAAACATTACAGACCAACCTTGTACCTGCGAAATTTGTTGTTAGTTATAATCATACGTAATGTAACCTTCATAAGTCTACACAGTTGGACATGTCCCATATTTTTCTTTTTTTTAATAAGAGCTTTTTAATACTGGCACACTTGTGTTGGTATTTCAAACAAAACCTACACACACTCTGAAGGGAAACCTGTACAGTGATCACTTTCATACTGAGTGTGTTTATTTATTTGTTCTCACTTTCAAAATGATTAAAAATCCCAAACTTCCTCAATATATACATTTGAATGATTTTGCCTCAAATACTAGAAATCCAGAATTAAGAAATATTTTCTAAGAATCTACCTGAGAAATATCTCAATTCAATATGATTTGTTTGTCTCCTTTAAAAATGCACACAATTTCATTTACACCTGCCTTTTTTCTTTTACAAAGCACTTCTAAAAGTGGATCCTAACCATGTCTAATAACCAACAACTCACTTCTCACACTGCTCACTTTGGAGATATTTAGTAAATAGATACAAAAATAGAAATGACCTGCATAAGGGTTAAGAGATGTCACATTAGAGGAATGAGAGAGTGACATGTTGAGGTGAAATGAGAGAGAGCGTACCTGAGTGTTCTCAGATGTGAGGTATGTCCCCGCTGTAGCCTCTTCGTGATTGCAAAGGCGATGTCTCTTGTGTCTAGATTTATGTCTTCCTTCTGTATTCCATCCCTCACTTTCCTCTCTCTTTGTGCTCAAACATTTACTTTCTCTTCCTCGTGCAACACCACTTCATATGGCTCTGTATCAGGTTGTGTGATTGGGTATGTGTGACAAAGTGTGAATAAGTGTTAGAGAGAGAGAGAGCGAGAGAGAGAGAAAGCAGACTGCTGGTCGAATGCTCACCAGCGAAGTGTGTGTGTGTATGTGAGTGTGTGCAGCACACCGTATGAGTGTGAGCATGTGACTGAGTGAATGAGACAGAGCAAGAAGGAAGCTGCACAAACATGACGTCTCTGTGGGAAAGCCTCCCTCTCTCCCTCCCAGCCTCCCTTCCTTGCTACTTCTTTCCTCTCTCTCTCTCTTATCCCATACTCTCTTCGTCAACTCCTTTCCCTCTCCATATCTTTTATGTATTTTCTTGACTTTTGTCATCCTAACATAGGAAATCATTCCTCTTTTTGTATGCTTGTTATCTGCTGCTCCATTTTTGGAATGCAGATAGCAGTGTTGAGTTTTTTGGATGGGGGGACGCTAAAAATATTTGCCTAAAAAAAAACCCTACAATCATGAATAACTTAAATGTGGCTGACACAAAGCAATGTGCATATTTGAGTCTATTGTCTGTTAATCTCTGAACACAGCACTGATTCGCTGAAGGTTACTTATATTGTGAATATATACTCTGGATTTCGAGCATAGAAAATTGCATTCTACAGAAAAGCTGACTGCTTTATTTTTGGATTTAAGGAGTAAAAAAAAACAAAACTTTGTTGTAGAATACATTCTTGTGCTGTTTAATCTTTTGCAAATCAAATATAACATTATTATTTCCAATCATTAAATGAACCGAAAATACTCATAACAAACAATCAAACAAAGAATCATAAGCATAAGCTTATTCATATTATTATATTCATTATTCATATTAACATTCGTGCAATTATCCAATCAGCCAATCATGGGACAGCAGCGCAATACATGAAATCATGCAGATACAGGTCAAGAGCTTTGGTTCACATCAAACATCAGAATGTGGAAAAAAGTGGCATGGGCTGGTTTGAGTATTTCAGAAACTGCTGATCTTCAATTTTCTCTAGAGTTTACACAGAATGGTGCGAAAAACAAAACAAAAAATCCCGTGTGGGTGGAAATGCCTTTTTGATGAAAGAGCTCAAAGGAGAATGGACAGACTGATTAGCCAAGAACAGGAATCTGAGGCTACAGTGCGCAAAGGCTCACACAAACATTATCTGGAAACTGCTAAAAATGCCATAGAAACTTCTCTACACTTTAAACCATGCCAGGATCTATGAATATTCGCAATATGCAAATTGGAAATACGCTCATGTCCTCCTGTCAGCTCTAAAAGATAGCTAACTAGTCAGCTAGCTAAATGCTAGTAAACGCACTTGCATTTATTGCAAGTTCATACAAGCTGTATTTCAATATCTCAATCTTGATTTGCGTCATCATCGCCTCAGTGATTTAATTAACAGCAGTCAAATGTAACATTGATAAAATGTCAAAATGACAAATTATAACGACAACCATGATTTTGTCGATCACTAACATTAATAATTAGCTATCCAGGTATATGTGTGACTACATGTGTCAATGTAGCAGCAATGAGAGTGGTATTGTTCGCATCTTTGCCTGCATACTTTCTGAACACTTGGTGGATGAAAAAAAATATCCACTAGAGGACATATCAGGTCTGACACATCCATATTGATCTGGAAAATGTTTAGTGATTTCATGACAACTGTTCTGGGATGCATAACTGTCAGATGTTGGCGATTGCTAAGAGCACTGTTAGGTTCTCTTGTCTGCCGTCATTGTGATTGTTGTCATGAACTGTGACTCTAATCAGAAACTACACACTTAGATTTAGGAGACTCAGAATACTGGCATGACTTTTTGATAGGTTTGTAGGCTGTTTTTTTGTTTATTTCTTACATTGAAACAATCATTGGAATTTTGTTAGTCACAAAAATACTCAATATTCAAAAATACTAAAAATGATTTTGAGACATGGTTCTAGTTTGGGGATGCCATGTGACAACTTGCTATACTGCCTCCACGGTTTACACTGCTATTGTACCACGCGCATGTGTCACTTAAATTTTTTCGGACCTGAATAATTGACTCACCGAATGAACATAAGATACGTGTGGCAGCCATCTTGCATATTTATCCACATAATTAAAAGCTGAGCTGTTTTTTTTTTTTTTTTTTTTTTTTTTTTTAAATGGAAGTACTGACAATGTTTTGAATAGGAATTTTTGTTGTTTTGTTTTTGTTTTTTCAAAAAGACCATCTTAAGAAATTTAACAGAAACATTAAACGGTTCATAACAGAAATTCCCTGCAATATTTTGTCTAAATGGCAGTAGCTTCTGGGGGATGTTGGATCTAAAAAACGGTTTGTTCCATAATAATCAACACAATCTTTCATTCAAACCTTCCACTCATGCCACTGCATCAGCAGCTTTCCCTCTCCAAGACTTCAACCAGATTATACCATCACAGCCATGACAATGGACCGTTTGAGAGCGGTAATCTTCCTCAGTCATATGAGCCGTAACAGAGGGAGTGTATGAGCTGAGCAGAGGGGAGGGCTGCAGACAAACGAAGCTCCCAGCTGGGCCAAAATTCGAAGATGTACCCCCAGCAACCACGCCCTTCTCGCTTCCACACATTTGGATGGCTCCATTTGTAGGGTAGGTACAGTGTGGAAAGGCTCCACAGGGGGGTGAACTTGTCTCGAACTGCTCCTCTCTGCCTTTGACGCCCTGGGGAGCTGCTCAAACCCCCAGCCTTGTTTGAGAGCTAGTCTGATTTGCCTCTCGCCATCTTGTTCTCTCTTTATTTCTATTTCACTGTCTCCCGCTGTTTGATCTTGAGCACAAAACCCCAGCAGTAAGCATAGTCTCTCATGGAGGCTTGCAAACTTGTGTGCTATTTCAGTATTTTACTTTCCTCCTCTTCCCTTGTGGTGTTTACATGTTCAAGTGTAGCTTCACACTTGAACATGTGAAACCAGGCTTTTTTCCCCTTCTTTTTCCTTTCTCATTTCTTCATTAAAGCATCTTTTTGTTTCTCGCTTAGAAAGATGGAGGAGGGCAGACCCCAAACCCGCAGAGGGTGGGCTGCTTCTAGGCTTTAGATCCTGAAAAAAGACCGTCAAGTGTCAGACTAGATAGAAAGGCTCTTGTGAATTCTTGAAAAAAAATATCTTGGCTGGAGCATCAAGACATTGAGGCAGCATTAACTGAGTTTCATAATAGCATTCTGCGCTTGTCATTTCAGTTTTCACCCTGTTATATCACCTGATGCAGAATTAACCTTCTCATTTAGAGCTTTCTTTCTTTGCAAAGTCACCCACAGAGCCTCTTTCATTTGTCTCTACGATAAACATGTGAGTGGAATTTACTGTTGGGTTTCGATACCGTTCTTTGTAGCTCAAAAACTATTCTCTATGAATTTTGAATCTGCATAATATGGACATACGAATTGCCAGATGAAATTGCCATGAAATTACCTGATTGAACCAGCCCAGATCAAGAGAATTTTTCTTCACAAGTATTGATGAAAATTAAAAATGGATAAAAATAACCCAACCTTTTAGGAAGTCATAAATTATTCATTGATGCAATAACCAACAGTCACTCAAAACTGGGAGCCATTATAAGAGATTTGACACATGGACATGCACGCGCACACACACACACACACACACACACACACACACACACACACACACACACACACACACACACACAGCCACATTGTGAGGACATTAAAGCACCCCTGGACATGTCATTTTGCATAATCATATTCTCTGTGATTTAGCTAATAGTAGACAAACCTGTTAAACTATAGCATATAGTCCCAAATTGTTTTGTTAAATTCTCCATGACTTTTTTAAAGAGTACCCAAACCAAGTCAAAATCACCATGAGTACCAAAACTGCACTGAATTCCAAAGGTTAGTGGACACCTGACCATCAAACCAATATGTATTTGTTGAACGTCCCATTCCGGATTTAGTCCCCTTTTGCTGTTAAAATAACTTCCACTCTTCTGGAACGTGGCTGTGGGGATTTGTCTTCATTCAGCCACAACTTAAGTGATGTCAGGCACTGATGGTAGGTGAGGAGGCCTGGTGCATGTCAGCGTTCCAGTTCACCCTGAAGGTGTACAGTGGGGTTGAGGTCAGGGCTCTGTTCAGGACAGTCGAGTTCTTCCACTCCAACCATGGCAAACCATGTCTTCACAGAGCTCACTTTGTGCACCTGGGCATTGTCATGCTGGAACACGTTTGGGCCCCTTGGTTCCAGCGAAGGAAAATTGTAAAGCTACAGCATGCAAAGACATTCTGTACAATTGTGTGCTTCCAACTTAGAGCTGTGATGGTCAGGTGTCCACATACTTTTGGCCATGTAGTGTATTTCGTTCACCACTATCACGTTGTTAGCTAGCTGGCTAACATTCCACAGTGACTTTTGCAGAATTGACACAAATCTACACTCACCGGCCATTTTATTGTGTAAACCTGTACACCTGCTCATTCAAATCATGCAGTTATCCAATCAACTAATCATGTGGCAGCCATGTAATGCAAAAAAACCCTACAGATACATGTCAAGAGCTTCAAACATCAGAATGTATTCCAGTGACTTTAACAGTGGCATGATTTTTGGTGCCAGAGATGAGTATTTCAGAAACTGCTGACCTCCTGGGATTTTCACACACAACAATCTCTAAAGTTTACACAGAATGGTGTGAAAAACAAAAAACAGCCAGTTGTGTGAGTGTAAACACCTTTTTGTTGTGAGACGTCAGAAGAGCATGGTCAGACTGGTTTGAACTGACAGGAAGGCTGTGGTAACTCAAATAAGCACTCCTTATAACCATGCCCTGCGACATTTCAGCATCATGTCTACAAGGTATTCTCGAATGGGTCCTCAAAATGTCCATTTCTTTATTGTTAAAAATTGCTTTTGTTTAGCTCATTTGATGTATGCAGAGGTTGGTGTAATTATTCAAGCACACAGGGGAAGCCTAAGTGTTTTTGTATGTTCACTTGTCAGATTTAGTCAGCTTGCTGTGCTCCTACCACTGATGATTATTATGAAGGTTAATGCTGTTCATTGCAGGTTCTTACCAGAAAGCACTTCGCAGGTTCCTTTTAACATCACAGCAAATTTACAGGCCGCATAAATAAAAGCTACAGATGCATAAAATGTGACTATTGTGTTAGAAATCATTATAAGCACCAGCACAATAGGCTATATGTACACATATTGTGCATTACGCATTTGCATTAGTCTATATACAGTGTTCACTAGAAAGTATGCTCTCTGAAAGCCTTTCATGATGCATTAGAGGGCAGGTTGTAAAATATCTGCTGACACTGCATGGCTGGTTAAGCATGCTGGACAATCATAAGAATCTTTTCTGCAGTTCTGGCGTTGTTGAAATTGCTCACAGAGATACTATGTTGGGTCTCCCAGTGTCTGCTTTGGGCATTCGTGAATAGTCAAAGACAATTGATTCCCCCTTGTCAATTTGAAACTAAAACAAGCTTAAACCACCAGAATCCATTTGCATCATTTGGCAAGAACTGTCCATTATGAGTATTGCTTCCCTGAGTCTTCTATTCCTGACCCATTCACTCATAGCAATCTGCCTAGTTTAGCCTATTTTGCTAGCTATTGAAGGCGCAGTTCAATCAAGAAGGGCTGAGCAGGGTCTAATTATTGCTAGACCGCTGAGGTACAGTGCACAGGTTTTGGGTTTATGCCCACTAGAAAGTGATCTGTCGCTCTGAGACTTCCATGCTGAGTGTGTTATTGCAGCACGTTGCAGCCTGCTGAATAGGAATACTCATGGCTGAATGCAGAGGCCCCAACACAATCAGTAGACAATGATCCGAGACTTACTCTCACGCCGCTGTTTTCTATGTCTGATGGGGTAACTCTGAATACAGAAATGAAAACAGAAACCTATGTGCTGCTCAAAACACTTTAGATCCACATCAGGTGTTGCAATTTTCTGCAAAGCTTGAGTAAACCAAATTTCACCCATGCCTTTCTTGAAAAAGTGCCAAGATGTCTAGAAACATAATAGCTGGATAAAGCAGTATGTCTGAAAGGGAAATTCGCTATAGAAAGATAAATGGTGTGTTTTGGCTGTGGAGAGTATCAGACTCTGGCAGCTGTCATGTTGCTAACTAATTATATGCCACATGTGAAAATCTCCAGCCCGCTTTTCTGATAAAAAAAGAAGTAATTACACTATTGACCAGGACAAATTCAATGCTGGTTTAAGCCAGTTTATGAAGCCAGTTAGTCCTGAACTGGGCATGCTATCTGATTCATGAAAACCTTGCCTTCGGTAACACAAATGATTTATGGTTTGCAAGCCCAGGTTATACCACAATTACTACGGTATGTCTGATAGAAAACTCTTTGGAATATTGTGGGTTTTTCACTGGTTAATGGTTTTCAGTTTTCTAAAGAGGTTCTAATTTCTAAAGAGGTTTCTAAAGTGCTTCTAATTATCTAAAGTCTACTATCAGAGTGACAAACCAAAGATCTCTTTAAAGTGCTAGGTGGAACCTTTATTTCTAAGAACATAATATAACCACAAATGTTTATTTACAATGAATCCATAGAAGAACCATGTTTGGTTTCATAAAGAACCTTTTGATGGATGGAATATTGTTGGTGTCACAAAAAAACCCTGAAAACATGATTTTGGAAAATGAATATGCAGTTTATTGAGGCAACAACAAAAATGTCTAAAGAATTATGGACCAAAAATAAAATACTTTGAAGAACCAAAAATGGTTCCTGTAGGGCTTTACTCTAAATGTTGCCTTTACTTTCGATGCACAGTAAAGATACTAGTCACCATGATAATGCCATGGTCAAGATCATGACAACTAGCAGATTAACTGTTAAAAAAAAAAAAAAAAAAAAGGGGAGGTGGGATGGGTGGAAAATATGGAAAACCCTGGTGGCTAAGATAAAACCAGCAGACTGTATAGACAGTCTATGGGCTAACCTAGTTAGTTAGCTAGCTAGACAGCCTATACATGTGTAAGAATATAACAGGGTCTTCTTAATTCCAGTTCATTATTCAATAATTTATCATTAAGCATATTACTCAGTACTGTGAATTATTCCATAAACACAATGAAACCAATGTGAAAGGCATGTTGTTACAAAGGTAAGGGCTGGAAATGAGGGATGGCCTTTTCCCAAGTGAATAAGTTAAACTGAGAGGATGGCACCCCTTTGCATCACCCTTGATTAGTGATGTAACTGAGTACAAAGGTATTATTTGGAATAAACTGATAGAAATAAGAGGATAATTATTTTTTTCCCTTGTTAAAAGCAGAAGTGTGTATCAGGACATGGATCCTGCATGACGCGAAAAAAAAGTCTCGTGAGTGGGAGGATATGTAATTCGCATGATACAGAAATGTCAACAATGCATGTACAATGTTCATTTATTCATCCTCTGTAACTGCCTGGTCAGGATTGTATTAGTTTAAATGAGGCTACTAGTTTGTTCAGTGCAATGTTTTGGAAAATATAACCAATTACATTTGTCTGAAAATATCATGGGCAGGTAGAAACAAAAATGAGGGCAAGCACATGTAATAAAAAAATAATTAGGCCACACCCACTGAATACTGATACGTATATTTCGAGCACAAAACAGATAGAGATACAGCAGTGGCATTGCGGTACATCCCTACCCCTGATTATAGCCACATTTACCATGAGATACCAAAGAAAACCATAGCAGCACAACAGTTTAATATCCATGTGATACAATATTTACTAATCATAATTACAATGAAGTACCTCATTAAACTGATCCTCATTTTTTAGTACCATAAATAAAGTATGACACTCATACATTAAAACCCATGTTAAACTACAGGGTTGCTGATACTTGCACTATGTGGGTCATGACGGTGACCTGCTCTGTTGGGAAGCTGTTTTATTTTTTCCCCAGCATCGGCCAGAGAGGTGCTTGTGTTTGCCACAGTCTCTCAGTAGGTCAGGTGACACAGGCGCAGTGGGAGCGCTAGACAATTACCTCAGCTTGGACGCTGTCACCTCAATCTGCACACATTCTAGTCTTTCTGTGTTAAAAGGCTAATAAAATACCAAAAACAACTACATTTCTTGCTGAAGCAATGAATAAAGAGAGGTTGGGGTTTTCTTTGTCCACGGCATCACCTGTGTGGTTTGTGTCATTTCCCACTGATCACATGAGACCTCTCATGGACGTCATTCAGGAGCACACAGGCACAAAGGCACACCCAAGACGCCAGTACAGCTCCACTGGGGTGTTTGTGTATGTGTGTGCGTGTGTGTGAGAGAAAAAGTGTGAAAGTGGTTATACACAGTAATGAGTGGAATATACACAGTGACGTTCGTGCCCAAGAAATAATACCCATGTTTATATAAACAGCACCTTATTTTCTATTACTTAGAATGCCGCCAGCATTTATTTCACTTTATATGTGTGAGAAGGGAACATATATTGGCTACTAACAGCACATTTGTGTCCCTTTTTCCTCCGTCTAGCAAGAAATTCAGTCCCAAAAGCAACATGCTAATGCATCTACCCTCAATCCCCTGCTTGACTCTTCAAACCTTCAACAACAACAACTCCATAAGCCATGTGAAGCTTGTGGCTGTGTGGAAGTGTGAATGCATGCTAGAAAGTCAGTGGTGGTGATAAAGGAACATGAGCAACATGAACACACACCACAATTTAAGATTAGTTCAGGGAGCTTGGAGTGTATGCCATGGAGTCATTTCCTGTTAAATCATAGCTGGGATGACATCAGGTTTTAGAGAGAGAGAGAGAGAGAGAGAGAGAGAGAGAGAGAGAGAGAGAGAGAGAGAGATACACTAAGTGGAACAGAGAAAAAAGAAAGTTTAGACATATTAGTACATCATAGTATGTCATTAACTTAATGGACAATTTTTAGTAAGGACTGTTTACGTGACCGTTTACGTAACTGTTTATGTGACTAGAGCTAATTACTGTCTTCTTGCACCTAAGAAAAATAAATTCTATAGCAAACATTCTAATTAAGATACAACGCCCATATTTGATACATATAGCCATTAAAATGTGTATTAATGATATATTAATAACATAGTAATTCATATACAATTATATCATCCCAGAAAACAGAAACAGCATGGAGTGCTAAGCTGCATCATCATTTTTATCCATTTATAGTTGCATTTAATGTTGTGGAACATATTCTAAATAAGTTAGCACTTGCATTATACAGTCCCTCCAGGATTTTGCGATTTTGCGATCGCAGAAATGAATGCAAAATGAAGGAAACTTGCAATTTTTCAAAATTACTGCGGATTTTTTTTTTTTTACAGATTTGGGCCAGGACAAGTTCTGTGAAGTCATCACAACGCGCCATGTGAAGTCATCACAGCTCGCATTCAGCCAAAGCCCTCTTCGATTCATGTGCATTAAACATGAGTACAGCTAAAAGTTCTCACTTAACAACAAACATCGCTGCGAAAGACCGTTCAAAACAATTTTGTGCAAAAGCAATTTCGTCAATTCAAAAAAAAAAAGGCACAAAAACACCACAATTTACATCACAAATCTGAAAAAAAAACAGCAGCATAATCAAGCATTTTTGGCCGCAACAATCACAAAATTCTGTGAACTCCTGTACAGACTGATTATAGCAGCTAGAAACAGTTGTTCCCTTACCAGCCCCTTATTTTTTCTCTCTCTTAAAATTGTTAAAATTGTAACTGAAAACTGCAAAGGGCAAATCCTATACAGTACAAAAACAAACTTTACAAAGATCTGACTATTACAAAGCACTAACACTGGATACTCCTTTCATGAATGTTAAATAAACATCCCCTCACCAACAATGAAAAAACTACTGTCAGAGTCGGAGCTACTCTCAGAGCTGCTGTTATAGAAAATAACTCAACACCTTCTGTGCAATCAAATTCAAGGTTGTGTTAGTGATTATTTTCCTATAGACCAAGATCAAAACACATAACCTCAAATCTTTAACTAAAAAGTCTTTTACTCCTGCTAGGGCAATACACATTTAACCTTGAACTGCAATCCCCAATATCAAAACCGTCACCCTCAAAACATCAGTTATGCTTCTGTTCCCAGCAGACCTCTCCTGCACGGCCGCTCAATGCAAAATAAATCATCACAAAAGTGATGGTGCAGTGATTCATGGTGAGCCACTTAGGGCAAGACCTCGGTTTGTATTATGAGCTTTGATTAAGCACAGGGATTCCTGCACCGTTTATCAATACCTGGCAGCTGCTGTAGTCAAATGGTGTCATATATCACTCACTGCTGTTGTAACATATTAAACGTATTGCTATCATAATATAATCATATTTTATTCAATGAGAACCATTGGGTAATTCATCGTTGTTTTCAAGGGTTGCAGGTCTGCTTCATACTTTAACTCAAAGACTCTTTGAATCTCAATTCGCTTTTATCTGTGCATTACCATATATCATTTAAAACCACTATGGTCTAGCTAAATGAACAACAGTTATAATGTAATATCTTATTGATTGTATCTGCATTTTTATTTTAAGGTTAATTATCATTTTTGTGCTTTTTTGCTTCTGTTTTATTGTCTTGTATCACGTGATCTATTAAGTCCAGTATATAATCGCTCATTTTATTCTTCTAGTTTTTAAGGTTTTTGAGCACTAACATTGTTTTATTCATAATTTTACTGCTTCTAGTTTATTTATTTATTATATATATTTTTTAGCGCTTTGTTTTATTTGTTGTCTTTTTTGCATGTTCTCGCCATGTCCATGTGAGTTTGCTTCAGGTTTTCCGGTTTCCTCCCTAAAACACAATAAATTACCCCCTATGTGCGAATGAGAGTATGAATCTGTGTGTGCATGGTGTGTTGTGATGGACTGGCTTCCCATCCTGGGTATATTCCAACCTCACGCCCATGGTTCCCAGGAATTGGCTCTGGATTTACCGCGACTCTAACCAGAATAAAGTGCTTACTGAAAGTGAGAGCATTATCGTCTTTGTTTTCTCTCATTTTTATTATACTCTCCTGCTTTTTTAAATGACCGCTCTCCCTCAGGTTTTGCTGAATTAGATTAAGGTTTGAATTGAATTGAACAGGCATTTTATGTCAATAGAAAAGCTCTTTCCTACTGGAACAGGTTTATTATGTCCCCTATTATCTGCAATCTGCCAGTTGTTTTTATGTGTGATTTGCATTTATTGGTGTCTCAGGAAGCTCCTAATAATGGTGGGTTGTGGGGTAAAAGCCACACATTAATCTTCTCCACTTTTTTCCAGCTGCAGCTGCAGATCATGTGTTTTTTTTTTTTAGAGATCCAGCTCAGATATATTCCTGTTATTGGTCAGTCTGTTTTGGATACATGGGAATGAATGAATACATTCATTCATTCATTCATTCATTCATTCCTTCGCATCCCTGGCACAAGCATTTCATTATACTTTCGGTTCAGACAGTAGGGGTGTTAATGAATATGTACACATCATTCAGAATGAACAGATTCTATATTCTGAACAAATGCAAATACAGATACATTTTTTTTTTTTTAAGAAAGTTTGCCAGAACAGTTCACAGGGCATTTGACTGAGACTAGAGATATTCATCGGGATCCCAAAGAACACAACAGGAAAGTCCCATGAATAGGAAGTCTTGACTTGTGGGCATGAGCATGTGGGCATGAGCGAGCTATGAAGCTCAAATAAAGACCACATTCATTAACATGAATAAGCGTCAGTCCTTAGTACCTGCCTGGTCAGGGTAGCATTAGTTTAAAGTAGGCAGTTAGCTTGCCTGGATGTGATAGAAAGAGACACAGCTTGTTGAGTATGGGGCTGCGTTGCCACAGACCAGTCAGAGTGCCCATGCTGAATCCAGTACACCGCGCCTACAATTTCGCTTACCTGGGAAGAGATGGCACCAGGATGCACTATGGGAAGAAGGCATGCCTGCAGAGGCAGTGTGGTGCTCTGGGCAATGTTTTGCTGGGAAACCTTGGGTCCTGGCATTCATCTGGATGTTACTTTGACACATACCACCTACCTAAACATTGTTGCAGACCAAGTATACGCCTTCATGGCAACGGTACTCCCTAATGGATTTGCTTGTATTTTCTCATTTGTACTTCGCTTTGGATAAAAGTGTCTGCTAAATGAATAAATGTAAATGTAATGTAAATGTAATGGCAGTGGCCTCTTTCAGCAGGATAATGCTCCCTGCCACACTGCAGAAATTGTTCAGGAATGGTTTGAGAAACACGACAAAGAGTTACCTGTTGAGTCGAGGTGTTGAATAGGTCTCCAAATTCCCCAGATCTCAATCCGATCAATCATCTATGGGATGTGCTGGACAAACAAGTCCGATCCCTGGAGGCCCCACCTCGCAACTTATAGGATTTAAAGGATCTGCTGCTAACGTCTTGGTGCCAGATACCACAGCACACCTTCAGAGGTCTTGTACCAGGATTACAATAAAATGTTACCAATTCTACGGTCTTAGCGCAACAGTATGTCAACAAAAATCTGTCACTTTTTTCGAATGGTAGTTCATTTTGAGATCAAAATTGAATAAAGCTGCATTTGTGACAGCTAATGCCTCCTAGCAGTTGATATGTTGTCTGCGTGAATGTATGTCACTTGTCAGGAAGGACTTTTGTGGTGTTCATGTACTACTAACACAGCATCAATTATGTAGATTTGAAGTTGCCTTTGCTTTTTTTACTTTCCTGTATTTTTGCTCACATGATGAGTCACATGCAGCAACATTACTGTATTAATAAACAAATGCCTCTCACCGGATGATTTTTGTTTTTCGCACCATTATGTATAAACTCCAGCAAATGTTTGTGTGAAAATCAAACACAAACGCAAATCACCTCATCTGGCACCAACAACCATGGTCAAAGTCACTGTTATCACCGAGATTTTTTTCCCGATTCTGATGTTTGAGATGTATATTAACTGAAGTTCTTGATTCATATCGTCAAGATTTTATGCATTGTGCTGTTGCTCCGTTATTAGCTGATTGGATATTATTTGATTTTATGAAAGAGCAGGTGTTCCTGTTAAAGTAAGTGTAAAACAGTGAAGAAAGATAAATGCAGGCTGAGGTCCTCCTCTACTCTAACAATGATGGTAATGAGTTTTCACAGAAGGCAGCATGTTACAGATTGAGGTCCTTGTCTTTCACACAAAGGCTCATGTGCGATGATGATGATGATGGTAATGAGTGTGCAGGGAGAGACTGGAGGTTAAGGACTAAAGTCTGCTGGGAGAGAGCTCTGTGCTGTCGTCAGGCACCGCGGTCAGCAGGGAGTCTGTGTGTCTCTCTCATGGCATGGGGGAAGTGTGTGTGAACCTCTCTGGCGCAAATGTCCTCTTCCAGCTCCCATGTTGTGCTGAAAACAAAAGGGTGTTCGATTTTCCAGGTCAGGTAGCTGTTACACATTATGACTGTGTGTGTAAGAGTGACCAAAAAAATAGAAAAGATCCGTATACATGTTCAGCAAGCAGAAAAGGGCGAACATGGTGCCACGAATGCAAATTACTAACCATTTTTATGAACTGGTATAGGGGTAGCGTTAGTGTTTGGACATTTTCTTATGACTTGATCCATATCAACTCAAAAATCCACATCATTTTTATCCATTTGAGCTTATATGGATTTTTCATGAGATAATATTCAAAACAACAGTACTCGCCTTTTTGTAATGTATCGTGTCTTACTGTAGTGTGTGTGTGTGTGTGTGTGTGTGTGTGTGTGTGTGTGTGTGTGTGTGCGTGTGCTTTCCGGTTCAGCTAATTGGTAATGGAGGTCTGGTCCCTGATGATATAAACCCAGGTGTTTGTTCTGAGCATCTGTCAACCTTCATGTGCCTCAGACAATAGACACCTGTTTCACATTATACTTCCACCTCTCACTCTATAACAACCTGACACACACACACACACCTGTTCCTCACCAAAGAGTGTCATCCTTTCTCTTCTCATCACTAATTACAGGTCTGCTGTAAAGTACTAGCTCAGCTTAGAACTATTATAGATCGTTTTAAACCAGTTTCCATTATAAACAGTGAAAAATTGGGAGACATTTTGAGTTTTCATTCTACATTTCATCAGAGGCAGCATTCACCCTGTGCATCTATGGATCATATTTGAATTGGAACACAAATTACTAGCACATTTCAGGCATTTTTTCCCCATCCTTTCATCAACAACACCTCTGAACACAACATTCTCCCTAAAGCAATTTCTCCCTAAAGCAACATGCTAATGCGTGCACTGTCAACAAGACTTCCTTCTTCTTTTTTTCTGCTTTCAAATAAGCTTTAAAATCCCCAATGACCAAATAATCCCCAGATTTTAGGCTGAATAAATGTCAGCCAAAAACATGATTCTGAAGCTACAGTGGGCAGAAGCTCACCAAACCTTGACAGTTGAAGATAAATGCTAGGTGGGTGGTTAAAGCATTGCCTGGTCTTTTTCCGATCTTCAACTGTCCAGTTGCATTGATCCTGTGCCTCAGATTCCTGGTCTTGGCTGACAGGAATGGGACCCAGTGTGGTCTTCTGATGTTGTAGTCCATTTGGCCTCCACTGCACTGCTTTCGAGCACAGAGCTCTGCAGAAGGTTGCCTCAAGGAGTTGAGTTTCCCTCCCACCAACACATCTATACCAGGAGATGCATAAAGAGGGCTTTGAGGATCATAAAAGACCCTAGCCACCTGAGCCACAGTCTCTTTTCACTACTACCTTCAGGTAGATGGTACTCCAGCATCGGAGCACACACAAACAGACTCAGGGACAGTTTTATCCTGCAGGCGATGTGGCTTATTAATAATAACCTCTCACACCACTAAAGAACATTTTCATTCTCACGCAACATTTAGGACTACACTACACTACTGCACTCTGTACTTTAAGTGACTGCTGATAACTACTCTGTACAAAACAAATATTGGACATTATACATATTCTATTTTATTTATATTTTTACTTTATTCTAATCTTATTCTTAAAGTATCTTTTGTTGTTTTTAATAGATATACACCCACTGTCCACTTTACTAGGAACAACTGTACAACTGTACCTTTATATATATATATAAAGAATACCTTTGTTAAATATAGGTGTGCAACAATTAGTGGCACCTCTATGAATTCATATGAGAAAAATATATTTGAAGTATATTCCCATTAATATTGTACATTATTTTTAGTACACCTGGGTGACTAGGAACAGGTAATTGTTCAACCATGACTTCCTGTTTCACAGGGTCATAAATGTGAGGTAACACATAGGCCAAATTCCCTTAGTCATTCATAACAATGGGTTAGACCAAGGAATATAACTGTGATGTGCGGCAAAAGGTTGTTGAGCTTCACAAAATGGGAAGTGTCTATAAGGAAATAGCACAAGCATTGAAAATGCCCATTTCCACCATTCCATTAAGTTGTTTGGAAGGGTTTCAAGAAAAAAACCTTTACTCCCATCCAAAAACAAACTCAAGCATCTTCAGTTTGTCAGACACTACTGGAGCATCAAATGGGATTGGGTTCTATGGTCAGATGAAACCAAAATAGAGCTTTTTGGCAATAAACATCAGGGGTGGTCTTGGCGCACACAGAGAGGTAGCCATATGGAAAAGTATTTCATGCCCACAGTTAAATAGCACGGTTAGGTAGCTCTTAAATGTTTTGGGGCTGTTTTTCAGCCAGAGGACCTGGACATTTTGTTAGGATACATGGCATCATGGACTCTATCAAATATCAACAGATATTAAATGAAATACAGACTGCCTCTGCCAGAAAGCTTCAAATGGGCCGTGGTTGGATCTTCCAGCAGGACAATGATCCAAAACATATATCAAAATCAACACAAAAATGGTTTCAACACAAAAACCCCATAGAAAACCTGTGGGGTGAACTAAAGAGGATAGTCCACCAGTGTTTGTAGGATCTGGAGAGATTCTGTATGGAGGAATGATCTCAGATCTCTTGCCATGTATTCTCCAACCTCATCAGCATTATAGGAGAAGATTCAGAGCTGTTATCTTGGCAAAGGGAGGTAGCACAAAGTATTGACTAAAAAGGTGCCAATAATAGGGTGCCACACTTATATTTAACAATTTTATATATATATATATATATATATATATATATATATATATATATATATATATATATATATATATATATATATATAAACCTGTGTTTTGTTTGCAATTGTTTGATATTCATGAGAGTACAGTATAAAGACAATTTTTCACAACCTTCTTCGCTCATATTTACCAAGGGTGCCAATATTAGTGGTGGGCATTGTATACATATCCCTCCCTTGAACTTTTCCACATTTTCACTGTTACAACCTGGAACTGAAACGGTATTAATTGTGATTATATGTCATGAATCTACAAAATTTGCAGTGAAACCCCATAATTAGTTAAATGGAATGCAATTAAAGCTTCACATGATCTTAAACACATCTGTTCTTGGAAGAACCCAGAAATAGAGAACAAGACCAAGAAGCTTTCAAAAAGGAGTTCAGTTGGGGCTTGGTTATAAAAAAAAATATCCCATACCATTAAATCCATTAAAACAAAGAAAGAATGTGGTACAACCATAACTAGAAGAAGCTGTCCATCAAACTCTAGTGACCAGGTAAAAAGGGGATTAGAGAGAAAAGCAACCAGAGACGTGGGTTAAGATAAAAAATGAGACTATATATATACTGATTTGCTATTTTATAAGGTCCATCTCCCACTTAGAGTATTTACAGACTGCAGTCCATATCAACCACATCCATCAATGGAAAGAAACCACCACAGGAGCACTGTGACCATATAATGTTCAGGTGGTGAATTATTCTCAGCACAGCCCTGATACTGACATGTATCACCGTGATTCTAAATACAGCAGCATATCCAGGACTTAATTTCAGGGGGTGATGAGGAAATATTCTAAAATAAATTCAAGAGTAGGAGTGATGATGACCCAAATTCATTATTTGAATAATTTACGGTGCAATATACCGACTACTAGATATGGCAACTAATCTTGCCATATTAATAATGTTGCCATAAAATGAAATGACATGAAATGACATGTTATCTTTATAATACCAGATATGCACTTCTTTTTCTGCTCTTGCTGTAAACTTTATGTACCTGATTGTTTAATCCTGATTCTCACCATAGTAGCTGGTATATGGTAAAATGTAATTAAGATAAGATAAGATAAGATAAGATAAGATAAGATAAAACTTTACTGATCCCACACTGGGGAAATTCCCTCGATTAGCTTGATGGCTCCGCATGAGTGGCAGCCTGTTGCAGCAGCTCTGATCTTTTTTGGTGAAGTTTAATATAAAGTGTAATTAAACATACTACATGTGTACAAATATACGCTCATTTAACATTTTAGACGGTTAACTATCCAATCCTATCACAATGCTGACTGTTGACCTTTTATGAACCTCATTATAGCACAAATTACTCTGTACAACAATATTATTTGACAGTGAGTAGCATTTTTGTGCTGAGACTGTGCTAATATGATTTTCATAACAATATGTATACGTGGTATATTGAGATGTGCTATATGTGCATGGTCCTGTTGATAAAGATTAAGCAATCCAAAAAGGAAATCCTTCCCCTCTCCTATTCCTCTGATTAAAAGGCTGATAGTGTAATTTGTTCCCATTTGATTTCAACAGGAAAGTGACATCCCTTTGAATCCATCACTAACTGAGCCCTGGATATCTCTCTCTCCATGTATCCTGTTGGTTAGTCTCTTGCTCTATGCCTTGAGACATTCACACAGAGGACACAGGAGGAAACTGGCTCGGCTTAAGCAGACCTCGTCTAATGCAACTGCCCTGAAATAACCTAATAAAAGCCACGGCAGGTCATAGTGTAACCGCTCTGCTTTCTTCCTTCCTTACCTTATGATTCTGACAATATCAGTGGATTATGAGCAAAGAGTAAGATAAAAATAATGAGGAGGTAGTTGTGTCTTAGTCAACTGATTTACTGTAACACTGTACTATTAAAGCACTTTCCAGTAATGGGGACAATATTACTGCATACAACAGCAATAAATCGTAAGGGCTTAAGCATGAGCTCGGCTCTATTCCTTACTCTGTGCTTCTTCCTGTAAAGTGATTGCATGTTGACAGCAGCTGTGTGTATTGCAGTTTACCCTGAAAGTTAAGTGCACCAGTAAAACCGACCGCAGATAGCAGGAGATTCCGGGCTAAATATGGTAGTGTAGGCACTTTTTTTGTAATGGCAGTGGTTTGTAGTTGAAAAGTGGCCAAGGGAGGGTGCAGAATTACAGGAAAAATAATTAATGGTCCTTGGGAAAGTAGTAGCATAGCTGATGACTAGGAGTCTTTCCTAGGAAATCAAGAGTACACTCCATTTCCAAACACTGATTTTCATGCAGTAGGGCAGTTTTTGTTTCGTTCCTCTATGAGTCTAATACGTGATGTCCGTATTGTCATTGGTTGTGATAGAACCAAGGTCATTGTACTACAGCCACAAATGCCTTGTTGATTGTGTGTATGTGTGTGTGTTGTATACTAGGGCTAAGAGCACAGCCTTCAGGACCCATGGTACATCAATATTACAACACTTCGCTGAGGGCCCATAGAGGAACACATGAAATATTTATCATATCACCTCTCTGTACATCCATTCTCGTTCTCTCTCTTGCAGGTCTTTTTTTTTTTTTTTTTTTTTTTTTTTGCCAATGAAAACCTCTGGGTACCTGCAGGTTTAGATAAGCCTGGATGATCCAATCAGGGTCTA
This sequence comes from Ictalurus punctatus, assembly GCF_001660625.3. NCBI lineage: Eukaryota > Metazoa > Chordata > Actinopteri > Siluriformes > Ictaluridae > Ictalurus > Ictalurus punctatus. The sequence continues at coordinate 15,942,682 of NC_030437.2, read as the reverse complement.
ATCACAAACTTAAGGAATGACTATATGTTGATATATGACGTTCTCAGCATTGATAGTCAAGGAAATGTAATTAAAACTAAATTTGTTTCTTAAGTGTTTTATATGAACTAACTAGAATTGGATAACCAACTTTAATCATTTCCTTTTTTTTATCAGTTTCGAAATTAAAATGATATCAGAAACATCTTCAGATGATGTAGTAATGTCCTTCAGCATGCAAAATGAACACATTTATTTTACACACTTTAATGATTAAAATTCAGATATACAGCAAAATTTCTTTGACTGGAGTTACATAAATCAGTTTGAAGCTGTATTGCATCATCATTATCATTATCACCATCATCATTATGCCATGCTATGATTTACACTTCCAATAAGTTTTAGTACCCGAGCTCAGCTCTGCATGCCGTAAATTAAAGGCTCCCTTGCACTTCTCCTAAATGTAATCCCTGCTTCTAAAAGCACAAATATTAGATTAATACAAAATATAAAGACAGCGATATAAAGACAGGACTTATATAATATAATGGGCAACTCAAAGCAAATAATTTAACAGAATAATCATTAATGGAAAAACAGGCAGTAGAGTTAGGCAATGTTGTGTCACAGAGCTGGGCTGCACAACTTCAGTCTTTAAATGCCAGAGAACAGAACAGTTTGGTAATTCTCCCATTCACAGGAACCTGATTAAACTCAACACTTAATAATCAATTATGTGGAGTAGGGAAATCGCCAAACTGCCTCACTCAGACCATATATGTAGGACTGGAGTTAGATATGTCTGCTGTAAAAAAAAAAAAGTGAAAATGCAGTACATAATATATTATTGTGCAACATGTCTTTTTCTCACATAATCAAACAGCTAATGAGTGAATGCCTAACACCACCCCACATGTAGTCACTTCATCTGGTCCAAATAAGCAGAATGATATTTAACTATAGATAAACTCATCTGTTGAACTGGTCTGTATCTGGCTGCCGCAAGTAGAACAAAGTCACAACACAGCCTTAATGAGGCTCTATCTCAGGAAGAATGTGACGTAGAGATGGGCCACTTTTGCCCCAAATCAAAATGCCAGTCTTGGCCCAGTTTACAAATGCTGTGCGAACCTTAAATGCCAAGCTCTGGGTAGAAACTGCTGCTACATTATATATACTATGTTGTTTTTTTTAGGGGAAATGTTTTGGGCAAATTATTACATTTTTATTTACATTTCTATATATTTTTTTAAATTAAAAAACTATTGAAAGCAAACCTACCATAAAAAATGAATAGATAAATGAACAAACAAACAAAAACAATCACTGAAAAACCAAACCCCTGTACGTACAATACCACCTAAAGCTACACAATACCACCCTCTACTGGTTGATCCAGCTCATTGCAGGTAAACATGAAAGGTCGCGGCTAAAAATAACCGGATTACACTTTAATTAAATATTTAATTTCAATGTGATAACAGATATTAGCCTTAATAATCTGTTTAAGAAGAAATAGAAACTAATAACATTTGAAATATTTTTTAAATACGTCTTACTGGTAATTCAAATATTTTTTCACCTTCTGCCTAATAAAGGGAGCTTACTGGGCAGGTTTAAACATAACTACAATTTTAGATTTTCATATTTTTCACATTTGTATCCTGTTTTTAAATAGTGTGCATCTCAGATTTGCAGACTGTAATCAGACTTTATCCTGACTGATCCTCAAAATGTTATCCACACATTGTGCTACATCTGTTTATTTTCCATACCACTTATCCTACACAGAGTCATGGGGGAGCCTAGAGCCTATAGCGGGGACCTTGGAGCACAAGGCGAGGCCATAAATGTTTGTGGACTGTCTGAAAAATATTTGAATACGGTACGGGGTACATCGACATAATTTCACACACTGGTTTATATCCAGATTTTCATAATTCTGGCGAAAAACATTCTGAATAGTTTTCACAGTTTTGCAATGTAGTGATCTGCTACAGAGTATTGATATTAGTTCTGACACTGCCCTAAAACCATGCATTGGTATGAGATAAGGTTCATAAACCTCCGGGGCTGCAGCGCCACTCAGTGGCATCTTAACGTTAAACAGTGGCGTAGGGAATATCCATCCATCCATTTTCTGCACCCCTTATCCTACACAGGGTCGCGCGCGCGCACACACACACACACAAACACACACGGACAATTTAGAGATGCCAGTCAGCCTACAACGCATGTCTTTGGACTGGAGGAGGAAAACCCCGAAGCACTGGGAGAATATGCAAACACACAGGGCGTTGGCGGGAATCGAAGCCCCAACCCCTGGATGTGGGGTATATATATATATTTTTTCTGTAAAAAGCTGAGTAAAGCTCAGCCAAACACAATTACGCTGAGCCAGACAACTCACACACTGATAGATTTCACCGGAAGCGCGTCGACTCCCAACATCCACCCAAGAGAGTCGGTTCTAAGAATCGATTCGTTCGCGAATGACAGATCACTAGAATAAAGATGAGCTAATTCATGACTCCTCATGGGCTGTCGTTAGGAAAACATTCCGTAAATAAACAGGCCAGGTTTCATGTATGAAGCATAAAGTACTTCTACTAAAAGGAAAGGCACAAATCTACATTTAAACGTGCTCAGGTAGGACTATTCAAGAGGAAAAGTATAAACTGATCAACAATTAACAATCCAGACATTCGTTTTATTTTATTTGTTGGTTTGTTTAGTATCCTGCTAATCCATAGATGAACCTACAATTTGGCTTACTGTTTAGCTAATAATTAGTAACAGTGTTGGAATGAGTGCTGGCAATGAAAGTCGGGAATAATAAAATCAACACTAGCAAATGTACTCAATTTAAAGCCAACTTACCTCAACAAGCTTCTTGTGATTTTTTAAAGATCCATATTTCGTTATCATATTGTATGAATCATTTGGTAAAACCTGCAAGAGATCATTTTATTAAAGAATGGGCACGGATGCTCATTTTACTGATTGACTCCGATTTGTCCTTTTTGGGTCCCCCCCCTTTGGATTAGGGGAAGCCCAGAGAAGGGGTAGGGGATTAGGTATGGAGAAACAATGGGCGGGAACATGGGCGGGGAATCTGTCGATCATTTTTGGATCAACCAATAAAGTAACTCACAATTTGCATTTGCCATATATTCCCTTCAAATCCAATTGAGCTTTAAATAATGGCATATTCTGTGTACGGGTCCATTCGGTAGTGAAATTCATATCTAATTTGCATATGATTTAATAGTTTATTTTAATAAATATAAAAAATCTAAAAGGTGTGCGTCATCCCTGACACCTAGATGAACACTGTGCAGTTGGTTGTGTGACTGTACATCATTCCCTTCAAATGCTATTGAGCTTTAAATAATGGCATATTTTGTGTATGAGCCCATTCAGTAATGAAATACATGCTAATTTCTACATATGATTTAATAGTTTGTTTTAATAAATATCAAAAATCTAAGAGGTGTGTATTATAGCTGACACCTAGATGAAGACTTTACAGTTGGTTATATGACTGTAAGTCATTCCCTTCAACTGCTATTGAAGTTAGAAACGTGTATAACAATGTCGTATGTAACTTTAGAGACGGTCCCTTAATTTCCGCACATCTGCGAATATCGAACGTCCAACCAACTTTATGCCAGTGAGCGTCACGTCTCTATGGCAACAGAGGAAGGACGCGAACGGCCTAGTATCCGGAGTTTGTGCTTTCCTAATCTGCCTATTCAATTTGAATTCGTTTCTTATCTCGTCCAGGCGAAATACAACTAAACACGATTATTTACAAACCTCATCACTGATAGGCTTGTTTAATAAATTTAATAGATTAGGTGATTCTCGCAGGACTTCCGGTTTGACCGGCGGCTACTTCAGGTAACTTAGTTAGCTTGTTAACTAGCCTACATGTTGGGAAATATATCTGTTTGGTTCCGTTTAAAAAAACAAAACAAAAGTTTACTTTGCAGTTCGTAATGTCTGGTTTTGAAATCTGGTTGCAGGTTGGTGGAGATGGACTCTCCGCATGTCGGAGTGGTCAGAGACTCAATGAACAACAATCCTCTTATAAAGAAGGTAAGGTTTATAAATACATCACACCGATGTAATCAGATTTATTTCTTTTAAATCCAACAATATATGAAAGAATTGATAAGAAATTTATCTGGGTTTCTAAGCAAGTTTTAGTCGTGTTGTGCTTTATACAACCACCAGATGGCAGTATATTTCCTCAAATCATTGGAGTTAATAATGAAGTCTACAAATGATTCTGAAGCTCATGTTGTCTGAAAGGCTAAGTACCACCTAGCCTACTGGTTTAGCTTAACTTACAGTCTGTCTATTCAAAATGATTCACATAGCTCCTTTTAATCCCTCATTTTTCTCTCAATCCGTCTCTTCTCTATTCACTGCTGCATCTAATTCTCCTTCAACTTCATCAACTCTGCCAGTGGAGCAGAAGGGAGGCTGAGTCAATCCTGGAGAAATTCAATCCTTTTTTTCTCCATTCGTTATCAGTATTACTTAAACATAATGTTCTGACACGACCAAGCCCTCCCAACCCACCTTCTTCCCATCCTTTTACACTCATCCAGCCATTCTGATCTTTGCCTGGTTGCACCCCTCCTCTGCCTCTCACCGTTCTCCAGGGTTATTTGATATGCCCCTTTTGACTGATGCAGAAAATAGGATTACTGTATTTAAATGACTATGATAATGAACCGTGTGCATGATGCTGTAGTCCCACAAGATCAAGGATTTCTCGTTCGTTTCCATTGTGAGCCATTTTAGCTACAGCTTTTGGCCTTGCTCCGGAACAATAGAGGAGTCATCTGTGAGGATTAAGGCTTTTGTCATTTTGGCATTGCCTGATGTTTCTCTGTTTCTACTCTCTTGCGACTTGGTTTTGAGCTGTAATGCAGAACATTCACCCTCAGATCTCCAAAGACTGTTTGTGTTTTGTGAGAGACAGAGGTTGGAAACTACCAGCACGTTTCCTCTGGGCAGAGCTTGCGGGAACTCATTCGCTACTAGAGAAAGAGAGAGAGAGGAATTTATAGACAGCAGAAGCTATTGCTTCATGAGTGGTCTTTCTCCCAAACTTCAGTATTTCATGACTCTATATAGCTTATTTTATGGTGAAATGTGTGTTCACAGGGTGAACTATTAAGCACCAGATACTGTTAGATTGGAGCAATGGCGGCAAGTGATCCAATCAAGGGTGCCAATACTTTAATCTTAGCAAAAAAAGAAAAAGAAAAAAAAAAACAGAGAATGTTGTGTGACAATAAAATAGCACAAAAATACAAGGAGGTCAAACCTTTATGGGGCTGAATCTGAAGTGGCGTTCTATTGTGCCTGTAGAGCACTACCTGGGGTGTTCATCTTTAACATTATATTCTTTGTAGTGAGCAACTGTGGTGAGTAAAACTGAATAAGAATTCAGATTTCACATGGATCGCAGGTAAGAACTGTAAAATCATTCGAAAATATTAGCGATGAGAAAACATTACTGTGAGTAAATAAATAAATAAACACTAATATGAAATATTAGATGGCATGATCAAATTAAAATTATGTGGAGAAAAAAAAAACCCTGGCAGACTACTGAAGATCACTGAGCTGTAAAACATAGCAAAACGATGGTAGCAAAACGATTTAATCCAGAGACTTTAACATTACTGGGTGCAAGTGTACCTCCTACTCCACGGACTGTCACAAACACATGCTCTCAGCACTCAGCAGTTTATTGTCATCCTACAGGTATTGTACATGTATATAAATACCATGGACATTTATATATACAAATAGAACCCTAGCATAACATACATGCTGATCTATTTGATTGTTTCTATCATTTTTATTTATCTTGCATTATTTTTAATTTTATACTTCTTCTGATGCATATGTATTGACAGAAATTCTTTTCTATTCTTTGACGTTACTCTTCCGACTTGTGCTGCTGTGTCGACTTGAATTTCCCCTACCTACGGGGATCAATAAAGGTACATCTTAACTTATCTTATTATCAGGATGTTCTGTGACATGTCACATACTATAAGAGAATTTTGTACATTACATACAGTAGCTGCTGTGGGATTCCTGGTATAGTGTATAAGAGCAGTTTATCATAAAGGGGAGTTGTGTATGCTTCAGGCAGGTTTGATGTATGGTTGTCCCGATGAGAAAGGGGACATTTATCACAGTAATATACACCAGTGCTAATGGTTCTCAGGGTGTACATGAGATGGATTGGATGAAGTTGTATGGAGTAGCACATGTGTCTAGACCGGCGCTTTGTCTAAGCAAGCGCATTTTACTGCTATGTGATGAAATGGGTTGTGTTTTCTTGAGTTGAAAAAAAAACTTAGAACAAGGTTATTCTCTTCTCCTGTCCTCTCCTCTCCTCTCCTCACCTCTCTTCCCTTCTCCTCTCCTCTCCTCTCCTCACCTCTCTTCCCTTCTCCTCTCCTCTCCTCTCCTCTCCTCTCCTCCATACTTAATTCCCTTTTGATGAGGCATGGCCAATAAATCCCATTTTCATGCCTGCGTTCCCTGATGGCCAGTAAATGAGAGATCAGGGGGGCAGATTTGGGGCTTCTGTTGTTCTCAGTGACTTGAATGGGACCTGCTGGGCAGCAGGCCGGCTGGGTCCCATTCACAGCCTCCTATTCATACTCATTAGCATTAACTTAAGCACACTGTGTTCTGTAGCATATGTGAGAAGAAAGCAGACGATTTGAGCTTTACATCTGTACAGTACATAAGTGAAATGTACTGCACTGATCAGAACACAAATCCATCAGTAACTCATGGACAGACTTGTGAGGATGCAAAAAGCTAGAAATGATATCAGGTTATGCCAATGTGACATGATGGCTAGAGCTTTCATAGACATGAGCTAAATTTGTATTAAGGGCAACTAAAATGTTTATCTTTTAAACACAGAGTATGTCAGGAATGTATTGAGGTTCACGAGCTCACTAAGTCTTAGGCCAAACTATTTCATCTTCCATAAGGATGCTGTAGCGACACATTGACTCATTATTAATAGGATCCAGCTGGGCTCGGTGTAGGTGCAAACCCAGCGACACAGATATATAAGCACAAAGCCCAATGCATAAACCATAAAGCGCTCACGTAATAAATAACCCCATGCAAATGAGCTGCATAAAGTGACCATTGACCGTGTGTAGTCTATCATAGCTGCAGGAGTGCAGGAGCGTATACGTCACATTGCTTGGGAGACATAATGAGTGTGTACCTGATGAATCAATGTAATGAGGAAGTAATGAAAGGTACACACATACATCATTGTGATTTACCAACTTCCCAACAACTAGGGGTGTGCGATATTCATTTAATTATACATTTAGCTTTGTATTTAGGTTCCAACTATTTTTAGAGATGCCATCAAACACGTATATACATATAGGCCTATATCTATAATATTTCTTATTTAGTGAGTTTTCGCCTTAAACAGTGGAATTTAACCGCAGATATTATGCATTATATACTCATTTTTACTGCAAGAGGTGTCCCAGACACATGATGCCAATTAGCTGCTCTTGTATTTGGAACCATCTCATCAATTATGCCCAGAGCTGCAGGATTAGCCACTCATAATAGGAAGGGTGTGCATTTTAAAGGAGAAATAAGGTTTGTGTGTGTGTGTGTGTGTGTGTGTGTGTGTGTGTGTGTGTGTGTGTGTGTGTGTGTGTGTGAGTGAGGGGGTGGGGGGTTGCTGGGGTTGAATAGATTGATATGAAGACTTCAGAGATTTTGCAGTGGTGATAATGGACAAATGTGATAGTTTCATGTGTATAAAAAAAGGTTTGCCTGTATAAAAAGTAAAAATAAAAACAAAAAACAGATTGACGCTGTGGCTCATCGTGCCAGTGTGTTGTGATTAATACTGTTCGAAATGAAAGTACAATCTGATTGCTTTCATGCTGGCATGTGAAAATAGATCGGGATAGAGTTAATGACTCTATCATCACTCTATACACATATCTTTGTGTTCTATTTTTAATGTAGAATAATGTAGACAAAAGACAAACCAAACAACTCCAAACAATGATGATGCATTCTAATATAAACATAGGATTTATGATTTGTAATGCACACAAATAAACAGAGTATTCATTCCCGTTTTACTGAGTGAGAGCTGGAGATTAGTTTTAAGCCTGCTGTGCTCTGGCCAGGCACCAGATGGCGCTGATCTGAATGAGCGCAGACAGATCGGGACGCATTACTCGCCATTATCTTCTAATCATCACCATCGACTTCTCATCTTAGTGTGGGACTCGGGAAAAGAAATTCCTGGTGCCTGTCTGTAATGGAGGAGTCAGACGAGATGAGAGGCTTCAGGGGCAATAACCGAACGGATTAAACTGAACTTTACAACTGCAGAAACTAGGCACATTTTGGAGGCCTTCTTTCCAAAAACCACATAATCTAGACGTTGGCTCATGGCTCACTGTGTGTCGAATCTTAGCATGATCATCTCTGTTTTCCATCCTCTTCTTTCTCTTTTTATTTATTTATTTCGTTTTTTACTTATTTACTTAGCATTGCTGTCTCACAGCTCCAGGGTCCCTGGTTTGATCCTGAACTCGGTTTACTGTCTGTGCAGAGTTTTGCATGTTCTCCTCATGTCCCTGTGGGTTTCCTCTGGGTTCTCTGGTCTTTTTCCCACTTCACAAAAACATTTTGGCTACACGTAATTGCTCCTAGATTTTGATGACTGTGTGAATGTGTGTATGGTGCCCCGTCATGGACTGGCATATGATCCAGGGTGAATTCTTCCTCCTTGCGTCCAAAATTTATGAGATTGGCTCTGGATTCAATGATCACGACCCTGACCAGGATAAAGCACTTCCTTACTTAAGATGAATCAATGAATAAATAAAGGTCCATTTAACTTCTTTTCTATTTAAAATACACCAGCATTCTTCATCTTTTTTTAAAAAATCTTAATCTATATGTACAACATCTATATTGTAATTTTGACATTGCTTGAACTGAGAAAAGTGTAATCCTGTTTACCTGGAGGTCTAAGGGCAGTTGTTCCACCAGAAAAATTTTAAAATACTCTAATGACTCTATACTTCGTTCACTCATTCCTTTATTCATCTTCAGTAACTATTTTATCCTGGTCAGGGTCACAGTGGATCTGGAGTGTGTGCTCGATTCACATCTTGAATCTAGGCAAATGTATCTAATCATTTTCATGAGATTATTATATTGCAAATTTTATTCATTTTAATATCAAATTCAATTCATTTTAAGTTTGAATTTGTGTTTTGTCTAGCAATTAGACATTTACTGTATTTCTAGAAAAAAAGCTAAATTATCAGCCAATACAATATTACAATTCACCTATATTTAAGAATTTTTTACATTCTATGATATCATTATTTTTTATTTTTTTGCAATGATAACGTCAAGTCCTCCACAAAATAAATACGCCAGCCAATCATTTTATTTCCAGAACTAAATGAAAAGAACAAATTTCTAACTGTAAAGATTTCACTAATTTTAAATGTTTGACAAAATTTTCCTGATTAATAATGGAAATAAACCCATAAGTGAAAGTAAATTAGATTACCGGCTGGTAATAAAAAAGACACACAGCAGTCTGAAGTCCACACACTGATTGATTATGACTGTCTAAATGTCTAAATCTTGCTTAGACAGTCACAGATGTCATCTGAAAGAGACAGCCTGGGTAAAGATAGGCCAATATGAGCGCGTGAATGTGTGTGTGTGTGAGAGAGAGAGAGAGAGAGAGAGAGAATCGGAGAGTGATGTGACCATAGACTGCACAGATAAACTCTTAGGGTCAGCGCTAAGCTAAGCTCAGCTGAGCCAAATCCTAAAAGCATACACGAGCAAGACTGGGACAAAGGCGTGGCGAAATTAAAACCAGCGAGAGGGAATAGACTGAGGACAGACAGAAGGGGTGTCTTCATTAAGGGATGATTATGTGCCCTATTCTCTGTCCCTTTAAGACTGTGTGAATAATATGCTCCCACTGACCCCACTTGTGGAGCAGTTCCATTCTCCCCTCGTTTTCAGCAGGTCCATGCCTGGTTAATCAAAACACAATAAAGGGACAGATCACCAGTAAATGAGAATATAAAAGGAGCTTTTGCTTAACATAATCCCCCTCCTGATTTGCCTTTTTTGTTGTCCCCTTCTCCTTCTTGGCCTTTATTGGTGCTGAAAGGGGACAATAATGTTCGGAGGGGTCCGATTAGCCGTTTTGCGCCAGCAGTCAACACGTTCCTTCAAGCATCTCTAAATGATCCCTTCAAAACAATCTGCAGATTGAAATTGCTGAGAGGATTAAAGGGATGGCCGAGCACAGCACAGTGGCACAGACCCACAAGATTGGCCTTTTAAGATTGGAGAAAGATTTCAATGTGTTTCAGCAAAGATGTTAACCAAAGGTTCTGGAGTGAATCAGAAAAGGTCTGGAGATCCCGCAGCTTTTGGTCACTATCCGGCAGTCATCATTACCTCTATATGATCCACATTAGGGTATTCTCAAAATGGAGGACTGAGGATCATTTGTGGGGGGTCCAATGATATACCTAATCCATTTTCACACATAGATAGTTAAACTGAAAACAGTTGGGCGTACAGCAGTTTTCAGGATAATCAACATTCCTTAAGGTTTTAGTTTTTTTTAAACCAGTTTTGTGTTCAGGACTGATTAACGAACTCTCATACACTTTGACAGTCTCATATTGCAGAGCTCTGTCTTCCACAAACGCAGACACAACTCCACAATTCTGAATCGTGATTGACGTGCTTGCATGCTACCTTTTAGACTAGATTTTTTTTTTTTTGTCTTATGATAAAAAAAAAACACTGGATCAAAGCTGTTTACTGCAAAACTCAGATAACTCAGCTATTCGGTTGTCATCCTTGCTGCAGCTTTGACATCTAATCTATAGTACGTCACTCTTAAAACAAGGCCTTAAGGTGTTTTACTTTGAATATCAACACAACCAGAGCCAGTGGCTCTGCCAAGCAGTCAGCTTCTGTAGATCCTCAATGACAGCCCCCCTGTTCCTTTCTCCTGCTTTATACTTGTCAGTCACCTCGTAGTTACGAGTCTTGTGTTGTAGACCGTGCATTACATGATGCAAGTGGACTACAACCTAGCTTGAGTCCTGCAAGTTCTTGACTGAGGTTCATAATCACCCACTTTAGTGAAGTACAGTTGAACTATTATTAACAGGTGCTGATCGTAGTCGTTTGAGAATTTCCATGGTAATCAATGGTAATTGCTTACGTTTCCCATAGCGTGTGCTTTTGTGTGTGTTACATTTTGGTGGAAAAGTAAGTAAACAGTCAGAAATATAATACCCTAACACCTTTTCACAGCTTTCAGATATTCCAGAAATGTTGCGCTTGATGGTGTAGAAGTAGGGCCGGGCAATATAATATCAATGTCATGATAAAGTACAGGACAATACATTTTTCTGAGGGATACATTTTTAATTAAAAAAATAATAATAATAATTTTATCCCTAATTTGGTCACCTGCAAATTCCCACCTGCCTGCCAGCTTTCCCTTATCTTATAACAGCTACCAACTAGGGAGGATGAAGGCTAATATGTGCTTCCTCTGAGACACATGAAGCCAACCAAACACATCTTTTCATACTGATGCTAGTCCTATGTCACATTATAGCATAACACACTCGAAGGAGAGTGCTATCTGCCCTCTTCCACATACATGAGCTCACAGATGCCCACCTTTGTCTGGCTAGTGTTGCTGCGATTGACAGGGGAGAGAGGATTAGAGAGCACGACCGATTTTACGATTTTAAGAAATTTTTATCTTAAAATAATGCACAGCAACATCTTATGAACCTCCTTAAAGGGGTCCCCTTTGCGGGGTGCTTAATCGTTTGAGGACTCGTTTATGCTCCTGCCCCACTTCTTCACACTCGAATCAGACTAGCTTTAATTCCTGAAAATGAATCTGAAAAATGAACCTATCTGTTATAGGGAAAGGGACATAGTTGTGAAGCCTTGTTCAGCAATTGTAGGGTAGCCCCTCTCTTTATTATTTTTTCTACATCGATACATTGTTATCAATAAAGAAATGAAGTCTTGCATCTTTTGAGATTCCACCACGGAACATGAAGACATAATAGCAACGTAAATCTGTCAGATGGGCTCCACGCATTTATTCTGCCTGGAGCCCCCACATAATCTAGGTTCAACTCTACTTGACTAAAGACTAAAACTAAAACGACTAAAAAAATTTAAAAAAACGACTAGGACTAAGACGAAATTCAAAAATAGCTGACAAAATTAACACAACTATATATATATCAAGTATAATAGAAATACTTTATTATCAAATATTGTAATATGATATTTTTGTCATTTCACCATTCCCTAGTATTTACATTTATTAATGTAGGAGATCCTTTCATCCAAAGCGACTTCAAATGGAGATGAGCAGTTGATTGTTGACAGCCTGAAAGGTGTTAGATTGGCAGTACCTGTAACCTTCCAGTAACTCAGTACACGCAAAGGAGCCCTCTAGAAGTGAAGAAAATGACATAACTTTATATATAAACTTTTTTTTCTTCTTCTTATTTATAGGCTAAACTTGGGAAGACCAAATCCAAAGGAGTGACCTGTCCAGGACCAGATTTTGTTTATGGTGCAGCGACCACCTTCCAAGATGGTGGAGTGGCAGAAGGTAGGTGATAAATTGAACCCTGAGCATATTTTTAACTGTTTCTTTTCAAACTTCAATGCCAAAACAATAAGCAAACAAATCCATAATTCTGCCTGAACACTAAAATGCATATACATTATATAGTGGAAATGGACGTTCCTTTATTTTGGTCTTTTTTTTTTTAACCAAAACAGAGAAAATGGGAATGTTATACTTAGTGCAGTTTCTTCAGTTCAGCAGTGATTAAAAACTCTCCCTAATTTTACATATGGTTTAAAATCACTGACTTTATCTACACAGAGGTTTATATGAATAATTACTGTGATTGGTCTATGAGTGTATTCATTTAAAATGCGTTTTAAGAATAGAAATCACTTGAAATGATTTTCATAGACACGCAAGAGTAATACAAAAATATTTGAAAATTATAAGCTATACGTAGGCCTTTTAATTCATTAACCTTCAGTACGTGCTTTATTGATGGATCCTGGGAGTTTACTGGGAACATTGGGAATACACCCGGGAATTATAGTAGCCAGTCCATATGACTGCATATTTTGGGAGGTGGGAGTTGAAAAGACTTTTTGTTTGGCCATAAAGGGTGTATGTAGGTATCATGTAGCCTAATAAACAGTGAACTTAAAGGTGCAATAGACAACATTTTTAATTTCTTACTAGTACAAATATTGTGGAATATTCTGTAGAAATGATTTTTAAAAATAGTTTAACCTAGTGTATTACATAGCTGGAAAAAAAAAAAAAGTTTGGAAACCTGTCTTCCAGTCTGGAATATTTCTTTGTATTTGAATTGGCCTCTTGTCAGTCATTTTATAGACATGCCCCCAAGTACTCCTTCACATCCTCATAAATCAATAATAAATCAATTATGAGATGTTCCATGTTTATAGAGTTGTAACTTGGCTTTCCAGTAGTTGAATATCTGAGTGCACTTGAAAGTCATGTCATGACAGTGCTTGGTATTGGTAACTCTAGTTGAATCATCATTCAGTACATTTTGGGGCGGTGCTTTGTGTACATGGGTGGAAACTGGGGTGCGCTCGATGAGAAAAAAAACCCATTCTAATTTTATTCAACTCCACCCATTTAACCATTAGAGACCTTTGTGTCTAGTCTCTGTCTCCAAACTCTGAGTACATCTACATCATAGTTTTATTTATCTGTCATCTCGTGTATGTTTGCTCCTCTACTGATCCCTGGCTTGTGTCTCTCTGCTCTCAGCCCTTTCCAATTGGCACACTCCTTCACTGTCCTTCTCCAGCTCTGCGTGGTACGGGAAGGCAGAGCGAGACTTTGTGGCGCTGAATCGTGAAGGTATAAAGTCTGGCCTGGTCACGGCCAAAGAGCTGCAGCAGTACCATGCCACTCATGATATCAGACGCCCAGTCTTTTCCAAAAGCTTCAAGTCTGCTCCAGCACAAATACCACAGGACATCACATTCGGCCTTCCTACATGGTAAGGGTGTGTTCGATAGATAGATGGATTGTGAATTATGATTTAACTGAAATCTGAAATTGTGAAGAAATCATACAGGCTTCAGGAATCATGTTACACAAGTTCAAACTGCGTTAAGGAGTAAAGTCTATCCTTCTCCTTCATTTTTTTCATATTCCTTCAATTTAAGAATAATAATGCACAAACGTAAGTAAGGGTGCATCTCAATCAGCTCTTAAAAGTCATTAGACTCAAATAAACCGTATATAGGACCTCAAGTAAAGTTAAAAATTGCTAACGTAAGTAATCATATGAGAGCAACGATATCAAGTTACTTACATGTGTAGATAAATTTGGCCTTTTCAAGTTGAAAGGATTCAGAAAATATTAATTAATTTCCAGTGAGGGAACATAGTGAGCATCGATGGTGAGTGCCTTGGTTTTTGAAAACTCTTAAAATGGCTGAATCTCTGATCAGTGTCCTGACTACTGAACTAGGGAGCTGATTGAGCTGCACCCTAAATCTGAAATGGTGTCCTGTAAAGTGTGTAGTGCACTAGGTAAAGTCAACAAAGCCACCATGCTTATACGCTATGTAGTGGGCAATCATAGTGAATAGGATGCCATGGGTTATATGGTTATACTAGAGTTAGGGTTATACTTGAATCACAGGTAAGAACTTGAAATGAAAAACACTGAAATATTGAATTGTGTGATAAATTGTGTGATAATTGTAATGTTGCCTTTTAAACAGCCAGGAATGGGGCAATTAGAAAAAGAAATAAACTTTGGCAGATGATCGCTACACTACACTAGTTATAGATCTCATTTTGACTCACAGATGGTAAAAGGTAACACTAGTTATATACTAGTTGGTGGAAAACTGAATTAGTGCTCAATAGAAACATGTGAAGGTGCCATAGTGAAAATCTATTTATTCATCTTCAGTAAGTACTTTACCATGAAAACATCTGGAGTCGATCCCGGGATCACTGGGCGCAACATGGGAATACAACCTGGAATTCTAGTTGGAAGTCCATAAGGGCACTTAAGCACACACCCACACTCTAAAAAATGTTGGGTTTTTTTCCTTTTTTTTCAGCTCTGAGCATAAGAGGTCAGATGGTTATATTGGGAACTCCTTCACTGTGCATACAGTATGATCAGTATCCTGTCTGGAGATCAAAGGCAAAAAGTGTTCATAGTGTGTAAAAGTGCTCCTGGGAAACCTTCTGAGTCGGGAGACTGAAAGAGAGAAGTGGTTTAGGGGACAGGTGTGTTGTTGGAAAGAGGAAAGAGAAAAATCTATAGAGGAAGACATCTAACTGTGAATGTGTGCAGAGATACGCCACAAGGGTTGTAGTTAGAGCAAAAGCAGGGTTATCACAACAGCTAGCAGAGTGAACGCTGCCTCGAGCTCCCTCTCGCTATAAATCTACCCGTACTTTTTTCCTCCTCTAACACATACAGTACAGTAGGTGTTGCAGTGGAGCTGAATTATTCAAAATAATAACGCACATGAACTCAGTTTCTCGCTCTCTCACACCACACACACACACACATGCACATTACTCTTTGTCAGATTTATTCCACGCTTGATGCATGGGGTGTGAGAGCAGCCGGCGTGTGTCTGTTCAGTCTTGAGGAAGGGCTGGAGCAATAAAAGATAAGATCATGGCTCCTCGGGGACTTGTTTGGTCCTGTTCTCTATCCATCAAATGCTACTCACCAATGCCAAGGTCAGCCCTAATGAGGCAATGCTACAATACTAGCGGTGTCGCCCCAGCCATATTTACTTGCACGCTCTACATGTATAATGCAGAATACACACTATACATGCTGTATATTCACATGTATAATGCAGAAACATGTGCACAAGCACACACACAGGGGAAAGTCTAACTTACTGACATGCTCATTGTAAAATTCAGCTTACCAATGGGCAATATGATGATACAACACAAAATCAGTATCGTTATGTTCTTGTAAGTACAACGCAGATATCATTGCGAATCTTTACTTTGCTTCGTAATCTTAATCGGCTACAGGACACTTCATTTAGGTTTTTTTTTTTTTTTAATAATATATTTATACAGATATATATAGCTAAATAAAACTAATAAAAATATAAACTATAAATGTAAACTAAATAAATATTCGGACCGCTGTTTCGCCTGAATATTGTTGGATTGTTGGAAATTTAATAATCTTGTGCACGTCAAATATTATTAAAATGTCTCAAGTTTCATGTTATATATATATATATATATATATATATATATATATATATATATATATATATATATATATATATATATATTGACTTGCTGTTGAATTCGAATTTCTGATTGGTCTGAAATTTTAATATGTTATCGTTTCAACATTAACACCTAATTCATAGGGACTTGTATGTCAGATTATCTACATAATCTAAGAATAATTATAAACTGATTTATAGCTTTTAATGATGTACGGCGATTACAGGAAATAACTTGTTTTGTGGATGTTCCGATACATTAAATGCAACGCTAAACAGATAAAAAGTATCATTCTTTAATGAATGAAAAAGGTCAATGCTGGTGCAGTATATAAAAGGAATAAAACACTTCAGGATGTGATGTTAGAGGAATTTATATGCTCAGCCTGTCACTGATTATTTTCCTATAACAGCATGTCCCACTATGTTACATATTGCCCATTCAAGTGTTGGCATAAGTACAGGGTGTCCGAAAAGCCCCCATAGATAGGGGAGTATGTTTTCAAGCACCACATCAGTTGTGTCTTCATCGGTGGATGTTCGTGGACATCCACTTCTCGGTCGGTCCATAACACTTCCAGTCTTTTTGAATTCGTTAATAAGTTTGGTAACAGTGTCGTGTGTGATGTGCTAGCCATGTTTCCAGTTGAAGTCCATCACAACCTTGCGACAGATTCCCGATCCAGCCATGAGACTGATTTCAATACGTTTTTCTTTTGTCAAAAGCGTTCTTAAAGGCTATCTGAAAAATATATATGCATATAATATTACCCAAGTATGAAAAATTTTGCTAAAAAGTGTTAATTTCCCCAATGTATGGAGATTTTTTGGGACACCCTGTATTTTCTAGAATAGCTTTTGTTTCTCTCGAACCCTCTCTGTTCTCATGAACCCTCAAATATATCTTATATTCAACATATCAAACGTAGAGCCGTGTAGATATAGAAGCCTTCAGCTCAGTGTGAAAAACTATTTATTCCCCAGTGTTCTACCTGTTCCTAGCGTTAGACACCAATGTGTTGAGGGTAACAAAAAGGTAGCAGCAAATAAATCCACTGTTCTTAGCCAGTGTTTGGCAGCATTTTCCATCTTTGGATGAAACTGTGGCCTAGAGCTTTCTTGGAGCTGCCATCTCTGTCCAAAGTCATCAGGATGTTTATCTAGCGCTCAGTGAGACATGTGGTGTGTACTAATGATGCAATAAAATGAACAGCAGGGGGTGGAGCTGAGATCGGCATCTTACCAGATATCATAATTAAGATATATCGCAAGCCCCAATTACTCAGCTGTGGCGTGGCGTAAGATGTCGCTTACGGGTAGATGGGCATAAAGAATAAAGGAGGGATGGTAGGATGGTACGATCAACTGAAAGCACATTATTTATCCTCAGCAGGCCTTCCAGTCCGATCTCAGCGCTGTTGGAGTACAAGTATGGCCAGAGGTGGCTGGAGGAGCAACAGGCCAGAGACAGAGCACTGCTGGATCACCAGAATAAGAAGGTAAACTCATGGGATATGTCTTCCGGAGGGATGACGGTATACAATGATAAAGACATCTCAAATACAGTAACTTGCATAAGTGTTCACACCTCTTGAACATGGTTATGTCATGTTCTTTCCATTTAAAAAAAAAGGGGATGGTACAGTTTGGGATATTTTTCATAACTAAGCCCTGATTGATACTTTTCCAGAACTTTCTTTCTCCTCGACTTGTTTTGATAACTTCATGGTCTTCATAATGCTGTTTGCTTAGGTATGCGTTTTGGTTTTTTTTTAAAAAATTTTTTACATCAAACTCTGATCACTTGACAGTTTAACGGCACACAGGTCAATTCCAGTTAACTAATTATGTAACTTCTGTCACCACTTTTGCTGTTTTCATTTCTTTAAAAATTGTAAATACTTTTAAGGACTACTGATTTTCCCCTCGATTTCAGCATTATGAGCTGTTTGGTGTAGATTCATGACATAAAAATCCCAGTTGAATCCATTTCTGTTCCAGGTTGTACCACTGTAAAATACAGAAAAGTCCAAGGGGGTGTGAATACTTATGCACTAAGAACAGAACAGGGGTTAGATTCTTAAAATTTATTAGGGCAAGGCAGGTTTATTTACAAAAAGCTCCTTTTATATACTGAGGTCATTTAGAGAGCTTTACAAATGCATAAGCATAAATGACATTTGAAAAATTAATAACATAATAGTAAAACCTTTAAAAAGCATCTAGATTAAAAAGAGATATAAGAAAAAGAACAAAAGACTAAAAGTACATAGATTATAACAATAAAGTGCAGATTTTTTTTTTAACAGTGGTATCTATACAAATCAATTATTTTAATAAAAAAATTTAAAAGGAGGGAAAAGGAAACAATTGGTACAAAATCAGTCCGCTATTAAGAACTTAAGAACTTGCGCTGGCCAGTGTAAAGGATCTTACGACACTCCAATGATGTAATGCAGTGAGCTATCATGTTACATCGCCCAAGCTTTATCAGGTTGTACATGTCTATCTACCTTGTTTCTTTCTCGCAGCTTGTGAGGAACCAGGACACCCGTACCACCCTCCTCCGCAAGACTCGCCCTCTGAAGGAACCACCATCTATGTGGAAACTGCCCCGCTTCCAGCAGGTAAGACCCTCAGCACTCACTCAGCCTTTTCCTTCTTTAAACAGCAATTCGGGAGTCACATGACTCTACAATTACTTTGCATTTGAGGTGTGCTGATCTCTGACAACCAGGAAGATATTGATATCTAATCCTATTTGATTTGTTAAGAGGGGTGTATATCGGTGAAGGCAACGATAAGCCTTAGTTTATTTAGGAAGCCTGGATTTGAAGGACGCAAAGCCTGGATAAATGCATAATGACTTTTTCGCCCGTGTGTGTGTGTGTGTGTGTGTGTGTGTGTGTGTGTGTGTGTGTGTGTGTGTGTGTGTGTGTTTGACAAGACAGCTTGGGGTCAGAGGATGCATGGGATGAAAATCAGCATTGAAAGTAATGATTTCTTTCCAGATTCCGTTACAACACACACACACACACACACACACACACACACACACACACATCCATTGTAGTAGTCCAGCTCTCCAGGTCTCACCCTCCCTATCATCGGCCCGGCTCAAGCCACCAATTAAATCAAAAGTGTTCTTCTTCCATTGGTCTTTTACTCTGTCGTGTGGCCGATCATCCTGACAGCTCTGGCTGCCGGTGAAGCTTGAAAATCCTCCAATGACAATACCCAGTGCTTCCAATTATGAGGGAATCAGACTCCTGCTGAGCTACCTGGCTCACGCACACACATGCTAAACACACACATGCTTACAAAACATACACACTTCTTTTTTTTTTCCCCCACCACATACATATGCATGCACACACTATCTCTTGTCTGCCACCCTACACCTCTATTCTCCATTGCTTTCATTTCACCTTCATCCCGTCCTGTCTGCATGCGTCTTCTCTGAAATTTACCCACACATCCCGTGGCTGGGTGCACACGGTCTCCCCCGTCCTGTCGTCCAGCCTCAGTCGACTCTAATGAGTATGTGGGGGATTGAAGGGGGGGGGTCTTGCATCTTGTTTTCACTGCGCTAAATTCTGCCTTGTATGACAGCTGACGGTGAGGAGGGAACGTTAACCTTATAAAAGATTTACCTCCGCTCATTATGGCCTGTCAGCTCGTGCTCCCGATGGCTCAGGGTTCGACGTTTGCATCTCCTGTGTGCGACGCTTTTTTTTTTTCTACTTCCCCCTCCATCATCTGTTTGTTTGTGTTGCAGTTCTCCTTCACGCCTCTCTCATTCTGCCTTTGGTAGGACGCGTGTTCTTGTGCTGTAATTCAAAAAAAGCCACATTGATGTGCCGAAAGTGTTTGAGAGAACGAGACGAACGGATTGCTTACAAAATAAAGCAGACGAAAACAACAAACAAGTAAATGATATAAATAAACTGTGGTGCTGCGGTGACGTTTTTGTCTCCTTTGAACAAGCTGTTCCCTTCGATTTGATAAGAAAGCTTCGTGAAGCAATGCTTGCAGCGTTTGAAGCATCTATCAAGCATTTCAGATGTGTTACAAATATAAGCTAGCTTTCATGTAGGAAAATAGGAAAATAGAATAATATGCTCTGGACTGACAGGTCTGGTGTTTGAGACATTTCTCGACTAAATTTGGTACATCGGCAAGCAGTTTCCTGTTGCCTCCTTGACAGTATTCAGGCTGTTTTATTGGAATAAATGCTTGTGAGGAGCATTTTCCACTTTTAATGACTTGTTCCTATCATCCGGAATATTTTATATCAAGAACTAATCCTTGTCTTGAATGGCATCCAAATCAGACAAGGATTATACTTTACAGAACAATACAGTAGGTTCATTGAAAGAGAGCTTCAACTGTCTAGTTGTGGTGAGCCTCTGCCTACTGTAGCCTCAATGTTGTGTGCTCTGAGATGCTTTTCTGCTCACCGCGGTTGTAACGAGTGGTTCTTTGAGTCACTGGCACAGTGGTTCTTTGAGTCAGTAGCCTTCTGGCACAGGCAGGTCATTAAAGGGCATTACATTTTCCCCATTCTGGTGTTTGATGTGAACATTAACTGAAGCTCTTGACCTGGATCTGAATGATTTTATGCTGCCACATGATTGGCTGATTGAATAATTGCATGAATGAGCAAGGGTGTTAATATGAACATGGTCAGGAAGTGTATACCTTTTTTGTCTCTCACTCAGCAGCACCCAAACCACCACGACTGCAGCTCATCAGGTTCTTGTTGTGTCCCACCTGCCACCAGCCAAGCTAACACACACACACTATACACAGAACACATTTCAGCCAAGACTTCCCCTGAACCTGTCTGCTGTTTTGAAAAAAAGTAGCAGCCTGGACTATACTGAACATCTACGCAGCAAAAAGTTTGTTATCCCCAGACAAGCCAAGAGACTTGTTTTTCACGAGAATCCTTACTGACAGTCCAATTTAGTGTACCATGTCTAAGACAAGCAGACAACCGGTACAGTAGCATGTTGCATGGACCTCACTCTGCTACACTGGGTTTCTACTTATGTGTCATGTGATTATTTCTTTTCCACCTCCTGCAGATTGGACCAGCTCTGGACACCTTCCGAGATCCTGAAGCACGAGAGAAGGCCATGGCTGCACACTACAAGGACTCGGTAGCCAGACGAGGGCTGCTGGGACAGGGCACTTACACTGTGGACTGACAGGCCGATTATTATCCATATAATCTCCCAGTTTATCCTTCAGATCAGTTTATTTTTCTCTAACAGTCTGGACACGGAGACAGTGTTAGTGATTTCAGCTCGTATTGTCAATGTGAGATTTTGGTCCTGAGTCAACGCCACAGCTGTTAGTGCATCATTTATGCAATAAATTCGTTGCTTAAATTGTTGACTCATTTTTTGCTTTTACTTCAGTATTCCTTCATTTATTAAAATGATACATTTTTCTAACATTTCACACTGCTTGATTGCTATGACTACTGAGGTTACAGTTAGGGTTAGGGGTGATCTTAGGGGTCATGGCTTTTCCTAAATGATTCAAATTATTCTAAGAATTTTGTATAAAATCATGATTCATTTTGCTAGTGTATATTTTTTAACACTTCTTAGCCTACTTTTAGATTTAATAACTGGGAATAAATTACCCAGCTCACTAATATGACAGGAAATTAGGAAATTCTTGATGTTTTTCCATGGAATAATGCATATTTTCCCCTTTTCTTTCTTTCTTTTTTCTTTTATCATTATTATCTTTTTTTTTTTTACACTTTGGCCAGACCTTGGTGGGAGAGGGGGGCAAGGTCAGAGTTTTTTTTTTTTCAATACCTACTTACAGTTTTCATTTCATAATCAGTGAATATATAGTGATGTAATCAATGTTTAATTAATAAATGGTACAGTGCGCTGTTTAAAATGGGCTTGAAGTCCCTTATTTCTGATTTTTTTTATATATATATTTACTAGTTTAATTATTTTGGCCGTGTCATTTTAAAGAAGTGTCTTTATTTTACTTTCAATTAAGGGTCAGTCCTTTACAAAGCTTACAAAAATTCGCACCCTGTGTGTTTGTGTGTGTGTGTGTGTTTCTCTTAAGGAGAAAACTACCCCTCCCTCAACATGTATATTATCAGTTACCCCACACCCACCCCAAAAAGAGAACAGCCAATCGGGACGTTGCGCTCCGGACACGCGCGTAACGGACACCGTTAAACTCATCCTTCTCTTCTACCATTGGCTGTTCTCTTTAAGAAAGGATGTCACCGGAGGTCCTGAGAGATCGCTGCCTCTTCCTTTGCGCTATTACACCGGTTGAACTTCCCTCGCTACACGACTTGCATGGCACTTTTGTCCTGACATATCGACGGTTTCGGGGATTTGGTTCGGTCGCTTTAAGGCATCACGACCTGGGTACCTGTCCGTGGTGCTGAAAGCATCATGCTGTTCCGGTTCGGGCTCGCGCAGCTCGGTTTGTGGAACTGCGCCTGAGTTTTACTCATAAACAGCACTTCCGTTACCGGATCTGAACAGTTTAGGAGAAAGTCGGTAACCTTGTATTTATTTGGATTTGGGAAAGTCATTTTTATTTGAAAGATTTCTCAAGAAGCGGATAAATCCATCCAGCTCAATTCCTCGATTAAAGCTCGATCCAGACGCAGGACACTTTTACCCGTCACCTGATGCACAGATGCTCGTGTGAAAGCGCTGTTTTGTTTCTCTCTCTCATCGCTGTATTTACTGTACAATGGAAGTGCCAACAAACGGCTCAAGTTTTGGGATCGACTCTTTGCTCTCGCACAGACCAGCGAGTCCGCGCGTCTCCACAGCCGCAGCGCGCGCTTTAACGGAAGACTGTCGCTCTCCGGCTTCTAGCCCGCGCTCAGAGCTGGACAGTGACTGCTCGTCTCCACCGTCCCCGAGGCGAGAGTCTGACCCCGGGTCTCCGTTAGTAATGTCGCAGCCGAGAACAGTGACGTCCTCTTTTTTAATCCGGGACATTCTGGCCGACTGCAGGCCGCTCGCCGCGTGCGCGCCGTACACCAACAGCGGAAACTCAGCGCGCGAGACGGAGGACTACACTGACAGACTGCACAGCAACTCATCATCTGATAGCGAATACCGGGGTAAGAGACAGAAAACATAGCTTAAAGACCGACAATACTTCAATATAATGTTTGATCATAATTACACAATCATTTGTCAAAAATATCCATCAGAAATGTATTCTCATTATTGCTCTCTGCAGTTTCTCGAATACAATAAAATACTGTGCACGTGTGTCATTTATATCGATTTACCTCATCTTAATCAACATTAATTCCATATCGTGTTTAGTGCTTGATAGATTAATTTTATTAGCCCTATCAAGCAGTAAGGATCTGTATTAGTTATTGTGCATTTTATAACAGAGATGTATTTCTAGAAGATTGATTCATTCATTTTTTAAAAA